>NW_016813819.1:18853-24709 GCF_001698545.2 Rhinopithecus bieti | reverse complement strand
AAAAAAAAAAAAAAAAAAAAAAAAAAAGAAGATAAAGCAACTAAGAAATGTCAAGGGGACCATTTTGGAATCAGAGAAGTCATGCTGATTGAGGCACAGGCTTGGCGTGGGAAAAGTGGATTCCAATATGATAACTTCTGAAGTTGTCCATGGCAAATATTTCTCTGACGGCAAAGGAAGAGATCCGAACCGGGATTCCCTCATCCATTGAACAAGTATTAACAAGTATTTATATATGCCTACTGTGCCAGGCCTTATTCTAACCACTGGGGCTGCAATATTTAAAAAGACAAAGTTGGATCCTCCAAGGATTGTGGTGGGGAAGACTGACAAAATAACAAAAATGTATAACATTAAAAAAAAAAAGTGTAATAAAGTTACAAAGCCTAGCCCCAGCTCTGCTTGTTTCCCTAGCTGAAATGGAGGATGGCCGGGCGCGGTGGCTCACGCCTGTAATCCCAGCACTTTGGGAGGCCCGAGGCGGGAGGATGGTTTGAGACCAAGGGTTCGAGGTGACAATGAGTTATGATAGCCCCACTGACTCCAGCCTGAGCGACAGAGCGAGACCCTGTCTCTAATTTGGGAAAAAGAAAGTTGTGGCCGGGCGCGGGGGCTCACGCCTGTAATCCCAGCACTTTGGGAGGCGGGAGGGGGGGCGGGGGCGGATCACCTGAGGTACGGAGCTCGAGACCAGTCTGACCAACATGGAGAAACCCCGTCTCTGTTAAAACTACAAAATTAGCCCGGCGTGGTGGCGCATGCCTGTAACCCCAGCTACTAAGGAGGCTGAGGCAGGAGGATTGCTTGAACCCGGGAGGCGGAGGTTGCGGTGAGTCGAGATCGTGCCATTGCACTCCTGCCTGGGCAACAAGAGCAAAACTCCGTCTCAAAAAAAAAGAAAGAAAGTTGTTAAAACATTTTTATAAAATGAAAGGGGAGGGGACTGATCTAGGGTTTCTAACAGCCTCCACATCGCCCAACAACAGAGCCCACAAAACTGCCCGTGGCGGCCACCGGGTTCCTCCAGCTTCTTCCCCATCTCTGTTTGGGGAAGTGGTGCAGGGGTCGCTGCGAAAGAGGGAAAGGAGCGTGTATGACGCCACATCCGGCGCGCGGCGGAACTGGCCTCTCTTTGCTTCCGCGGCGGGACCGGAAGTAGAAGCGGCGGCGGCGGAGGCTGCGGCCCAAAGCGGAGTGAAGGAGGGAGGCAGGGAGCCGGAGAGCCGGAACCGGAGTCGCAGCGGCGGTAATAGTGCCAAACTCCTATAAGTCACCGTCCTTAGCGCGGGACCGCGGGGTTCGACGGGAGTTAGCGGGGTTGCGGCCAGGCCGTGGGACGCTGGGGGGTCCTGGGGCCGATGTGAGGGGAGGCGGGGGTGGGGGAGCCAGGCCGGCTCTAGAATCGAGTTGTCTGCCCCGCGCCCCGCACGGACACTCTGATCCGCGGGCTTGTCTTGGCCTTTCCCAGGAGACCCCTGTGCGGTGCGGAGGGGGCGGCGGCCCCGACTCTGACCCGCGCCGGGGGTGGGCCATGGCGGAGATCAGCGACCTGGACCGGCAGATCGAGCAGCTGCGTCGCTGCGAGCTCATCAAGGAGAGCGAAGTCAAGGCCCTGTGCGCTAAAGCCAGGTGAGCCCGTTGGCCCTGGGGAAGGGAGGCCAAGCCGCCGCCCACGGGTTCTGTCCTGGGGCAAACCCAACTGAGAACTTTGGGCTTGCCTCGCCCTGGAAGCTTTCCCAGAGAGGAGCAGGATGGAACCGTTGCCCTCGAGGAAAAGCTAGCCTGCTCGGGGAAGACAGAGCGGATAAAGACACTTAAAGTATTAGACGATGTGTTTCCAGTGGAGTAAGAATGTTACATAAAGTACTTAGGAAACTCAAGGAAACAAGTCCATCTGTCGGGGGTCGGAAGCTTGTTGGAGGGGGGCCGAACTGTGGGACAGGCCTAGAATAAGGAGGTGGTAAAAGAGCCAAAAAACCAAAGTTTTAAGACAGGAGAGTTAAAAGACCCTGTGATTTATAAAAGTCTTTTAATTACAACAACCCTTAAAGGTTGGTGGTATTGTACTCATTTTACAGGTGAGAACTTTCATGTTAAAAGTTACCCACAAGTAGGGAATGGGGATTGGAAGCCAGCTCTTAGTGTCCTGTCCTTTTTCAGGCCATAATGCAAAAAGGTGTGGAGTTGGATCACTCACGTTCAGGGTGGGAGCCTGAGAAATCGTAGCAAGTAAGCCAGGGTAGAATTAAGCATGATAGGGAGGGAGGCCAGTTCAGAGTTCTGTGGGAAGTAGGATGAAGCAGTGGTTAAGGCTCTGGGTTTTGCAGTGTGAGATGGCTCTAGGTTTGAATCTGAACTCTGCCGCTTTCTAGCTGTGTTAGTGATCTTAAGGTGTCTTTATTTGTAAAGCGGAGTTAATAGTACTTAATAAGATGGTTGTGAAGATTCAGTGAGTTGGTGCTTGAGATGAGGTTAGCACAGTGTCTTGGTACAGCATACGTGCTTGATAATCACCAGGTATTCTATTTCTCTTGGAAGAGGGCAATAATGAGATGGGTTAAAGCCATCAGGGAAGGCTTTTGAGTGGAGGTAGGCCTTGAAGGATGAAGATAATTTGGCTAGCTGATGGAGGCAGGGCCAGTGAGGGAAGGGACGAATGTAACAGTGGAGGCCCTGAGATGTATGGGGAACAGTCAGGGGTTTAATTATTACCTGCCTCCTCTGGGGCACTGTGATTGTGGCTTCTACCAGGCTGGAGAATTGTGGCAGAACTACCCGCAGAATTACCCTATGTTTATTGAACAATAGACCTTGGCCTTTATAGGGCCACTGTTGGCCTGGCCCTGTACTGGTAAAAAACTTTTATCCATCTCTTCCCCCCAGCAATCCTGTGAGGAATCATTTGTTCCATTTTATCAAACAGGAAGCCATGACTCGTAGAGGTCTGGTGACTTGACTGAGGTCACCCACTGAGGACGTGGCAGAGCTGGGTCCTGAATCTGTGGCCCTCAGGCTCTTTGCTTGGCCCTGCCTCACATAGACTCCCTGCAGCCAGACAGGGCCTGTGAGGGGATGATGAGCAGGGTCAGCCTCTTTTTTGCCACCTGTCTGTGGCTTTTCTCTTTTGACAGCTCAAGAAAATGTCCCTGACCAGACCAGCCCCATGGTGTTTTTCGTTTTCCCCTCTCCCTCAGTCCTGATTGGCATTTTTAGGAACTTATACCTGTTATTGCGTGGCTCTGTTCTTTAACCCCGAAGTCTTATCTCCCTCACAGGCCCTGAATCAGCGTGGTGGTGATGGTAGACAAAGCTTGGATAGCATGCTGGAGTTTGCAGAATAGCAAAAAGTTATGTATTCAGTCTCCATGGCTCCTTGCAACAGCCTAAGGAATAGGCAGGGTGGGCTGAGTACTTAGCCCCATTTCATAGCAGAGGAAACTGAGCCTCTGAGTAGATAATGTCTTGTCCAACTCACGCAGCTAGTCGGAGGGGAAGTTAGTTTTGCATCCAGGTTTTTAACTGTGCTCCGTGGTCACTGAGAGCCAGGCAGAGGCATTTAGATTTTGATGTGAGGTGTGAGGCAGCAGGGAGCTATGGAAGACTGAGGGGTGGAGGGTCCTGCCCAGTTGAAACTGAGTGAAACTAGGAGGTACTAGGCCAAGGCTCAGTCTGAAGCGGGGCCAGCTCTGATACCTGGTTATGGCCTCCTGGGGACCCACCAGAGAGCCAGGCTGAGGCTGGTAGTGTCAAGAGCACCAGCTTGCCCAGAGGGCACAGACATGCAGGTGAAATCCATGGAAGCACAGAGGTCCGCAGTGTCTGAGCTGAAATTGCTGCTCCTAGAAATATTAGCACAGAAGAGCTGAGCTTTTGAATCAGGTGGTCTTCAGTATGAATCTTTGCCTTGTCACCTAGAAGCAGTATGACCCTTGTCAAGTCACTTTCTGATTTTTTGAAATGATAATGACATGCAGTTGAGAGTCCGGGTATCTGGGCACAGGGCCTGCTGCGCTGGTAGCTGTTACTGCAGGCAGGTCATAATAGGGCTGGTGAAGTACTGCAAGTGACAGAACTGGGGCTGGAATCTGGGCGTGATTCCCAGGCCATAATGGGGTCGTGCTGGCACTGAGGGGTGCTTTTCCAAGAGCACGGGCCCTGCATGTGACCTCCCTGGGTTTCAGGTTTTCACTCAGGGTCTATGGAAGGGGCTGGCATAAATTCTTAGGAAGTTGGGCTTCTGGGTTCCAATTTAGCCACTCTCCAGCTTGGAAACCTTGACCCTGCTGCTTTCCTGTAAGCTTCGGTTTCTTTTTTTCTTCCCTTTTTTTTTTTTTTGAGACAGAGTTTCGCTCTTGTCGCCCAGGCTGGAGTGCGATGGCGTGATCTCGGCTCACTGCAACCTCCGCCTCCCAGGTTCAACTGATTCTCTTACCTCAGCCTTCCGAGTAGCTGGGATTACAGGCACACACCACCGTGCCCAGCTAATTTTTGTATTTTTAGTAGAGACGAGGTTTCACCATGTTGGCCAGGATGGTCTCAATCTCTTGACCTCATGATCCACCTGCCTTGGCTTCCCAAAGTGCTGGGATTACAGGCGTGAGCCACCGTGCCTGACCTAGCTTCGGTTTCTTTACTGTTACGTGAGGCTGAAGAGAACCTCACCAGTCTGTTGGAAAGGTCACTGTGAGCAGTTGATGGGGAAGGATGTTCAGCACAAGAAGCAGTGCCAGTGGGACAGTACAGGTGCTGGTGTGGCCTCTCGGACCACCGCCAGTGCCACCTCCTTTTCCCAGAAAGCCAGGGAGACCTTCGTGCTGCCTCTGCCATACAGAGCAAGGGGCCTAAGTGAATCCTCCTGTCCACTGAGCTCAGGAAACCCATTCTAAGGGAAGAGATTGGCAGAAAGAGGGGGACCAGGCGAGTTGGGCTTCCCACATCAGAATATCTTGATAAAGAATCAAACCCCAGAGCCAGGCTTCCCTGGTTCACATCCCACCTGTGTTACTGGCACCAAGCCAGCCTCCTCCCATGCTTCAATTTCTTCATCTGTGTACTGGGAATCATAGTACCTACCTGCCAAGCCCTTAATAACATTCCTGGCACACAGTATGAGCTCAAATGTTCACTGCTGCTATTACCAGGCAAAATTTGCAAATATAGTATTGCTTAAATTGGGTGTCTATAGGCTGGGTGCAGTGGCTCACGCCTGTAGTCCCAGCACTTTGGGAGGCAGAGGTGGGTGGATCACCTGAGGTCAGGAGTTCGAGACCAGCCTGGACAACATAGTGCAACCCCGTCTCCAATAAAAATACAAAAATCAGCCAGGTGTGGTGGTGCACGCCTGTAATCCCAGCTACTTGGGAGGTTGAAGCAGGAGAATCGCTTGAACCCAGGAGGCAGAGGTTGCAGTGAGCAAAGATGTCGCCACAGCACTCCAGACTGGGCAATGGAGCCAGACTCTGTCTCAAAAAAAAAAGAAAGAAATTGGGTGTCTTACCTGGCAAAATGATTTCATCTCCTGCTCACTTAAGTAGAAGTAGACTGCACCGCAAGGAGAAATAGAAAATATTTAAGTCTGCCGGGCGCGGTGGCTCAAGCCTGTAATCCCAGCACTTTGGGAGGCCGAGACGGGCGGATCACGAGGTCAGGAGATCGAGACTGGCTAACACGGTGAAACCCCGTCTCTACTAAAAATACAAAAACTAGCCGGGCGAGGTGGCGGGCGCCTGTAGTCCCAGCTACTTGGGAGGCTGAGGCAGGAGAATGGCGCAAACCCAGGAGGCGGAGCTTGCAGTGAGCTGAGATCCGGCCACTGCACTCCAGCCTGGGCGACAGAGCGAGACTCCGTCTCAAAAA
>NW_016813819.1:14531-18011 GCF_001698545.2 Rhinopithecus bieti | reverse complement strand
AAAAAAAAAAAAAAAAAAAAAAAGAAAATATTTAAGTCCTCATAGTTGTAAAGAAATATTGAACACATGGCAAGAGCATCTCACTTTTTTGTTTTTTTTTTTTTTTGAGACAGCCTTGCTCTGTCGCCCAGACTGGAATACAGTGGCCTAATCTCGGCTCACTGCAACCCCCGCCTACCAGGTTCAAGCAATTCTCCTGCCTCAGTCTCCTGAGTAGCTGGGATTACAAGCACGCACCACCATGCCTGGCTAATTTTTGTATTTTTAGTAGAGATGGGGTTTCACCATGTTGGTCAGGCTGGTCTCGAACTCCTGACCTCGTGATCTGTGCGCCTTGGCCTCCCAAAGTGCTAGGATTACAGGTGTGAGCCACCGTGCCTGGCCAAGAGCATGTCACTTTGAAGGTGCATCCGCTGGTGGGCCTGTCCTGGGCACCTACCCTTGTATCTGGATAGCCTGGGAGAAGGGCTCTGTGACTGGCCAAGAGTTACTTAAGCTGTGCTGTGGAGAGGATGGGGAGACCCGCCTCCCAGGAGTGAGTCCTGGATGCGGAAGACGGAGCAGCAGGGGGAGTCAGGGCTGGAAAAGTCCCAGCCTGCTCAGAAGGCCTGGAACACTGGAATAAGAGCTTGGACTTTGTCCTTTTGGCAGCAGGGAGCCACGAAAGGGTGTTGCATGCTGGAGGGCTGTGGCCAGCCTGTTCTGGGGAGACTGTACGCTTCACTCCTGGCCCCTGGAGGTTCAAGAACCACCTCATATCCTCCCCTCCCTGCCAAAAAAGGTCAGGAATTGGGCTGGGCTGGCCTGGCTGTGGTGACCCTGGTCTTCTCCTGTCTCCAGAGAGATCTTGGTAGAGGAGAGCAACGTGCAGAGAGTGGACTCGCCAGTCACAGTGAGTACCTGCTGTCCCTGCAGAGCCGGGCCTGGTCTTTTAGGCACATGGACTTTCCTCTTCATCTTGGGGGCTCTATAAGCCCACCCCAATCCTCTTTTGTCTGTCCTTTCCCTCATCTTCAAGGGAGCACTGTTAGAAGAAGTGGGGGTTGCTGTGCACGGTGGCTCACACCTGTAATCCCAGCACTTTGGGAGGGCAAGATGGGCACATCACTTGAGGTCAGGAGTTCAAGACCAGCCTGGCCAACATGGCGAAACCCCGTCTCTACTAAAAATACAAAAATTAGCCACGTGTGGTGGCAAGTGCCTGTAATCCCAGCTCCTTGGGAGGCTGAGGCAGGAGAATCGCTTGAACCTGGGAGGTGGAGATTGCAGTGAGCCGAGAACGGGCCACTGCCCTCCAGCTTGGGTGACAGAGGGAGACTGTGTCTCAAGAGAAAGAAAGAGAGAGAGAGAGAGGAAGGAATGAAGAAAAAAAGAGAAAGAAAGAAAAAGAAGAGAGAAGAAAAGAAAAAAAGGAAAGAAAGAGGGGTATGGGAAGGGACTTTGGATTTGTTAGTGGAGATTCTTGGCTGGGGCAGAAGGACTCCTATTTGGTGAGTGATTCTGCTCACATTTCTCCAAGGCTCTGTGTTAGTAACTTGATTCTGGGTATTTTGAGGGGAGTAGAGAGAGGAGGGGGTCGGGACATCTACCTGGAAGGACTTAGTTCTAGCTCTTGCATACAGAATAGTTGGTACTCAGCATGGGACAACGGGTGTGTTTCTGGACCAGACTGACTTGAGGTGGGAGAGGAGAATTTTGGCCCTAGGAAGTAGAGGTGTAGCCAAGAGCAATAAAGCTCCCTAAAGCAGCGGGTGTTTGGAGGGTCGTCCCTGGTAACTCCCACTGCTCGAGTTCCAACCCCCCCCTTCCTGCTCCCCAGGTGTGCGGTGACATCCATGGACAATTCTATGACCTCAAAGAGCTGTTCAGAGTAAGTGTGTGGCCAATACTGCGAAATGTAACTGGCGGATAACTAGAAGACCCTTTTAATCAAGGGTGGGAGCCGTAATTTGGGGCGTGGAGTGGGGGCAAGAGGCCCCGAGTTAGATGGGCAGTTGTGGAAGAAGGGCCTCTGCTGGACAGAAACAGGTAGGGGGTAGGGGACTGTTTAGGACAGGGCAAAACTTTCTGCTTCCCCACAGGTGGGTGGCGATGTCCCTGAGACCAACTACCTCTTCATGGGGGACTTTGTGGACCGTGGCTTCTACAGCGTCGAAACGTTCCTCCTGCTGCTGGCACTTAAGGTGGTAGTCCCCGGCTTCTGCACCCCCAACCTGGGCCACCTCGGGTTGGGCCTGTCTTAGTCCGTTCCACCCTCATCTCCTACCGTGACCAGCCCCACCTTGGAGCTATGTCACTGATGATGGACCGATTCTGCTTTTGGGGGTGGTCAGAGACTCGGGGGTGGTGGTGGTGAGGCCAGTGGGGCAGCATTCTGGGAGGGGCAGAGGCTCACTGTTGTGAATGTGGCAGGTCATTGATGCCACTGGTGGGAGAGGCAGTGTGGGGCCAGATGACAAAGGGCCTGGGTGCCTTGCTAGGGACCCAGTCTGTGTCTGGCAGGTGAAAGAAGAGCCATTAGGTTCATAGTTGATGGGGATGGGTCAGGTTTACATTCTCTGGAGGGGTCCTGCAGGCCTGGGAGGTGGCTGATGCCACACGATCAGGCGAGAGGTTCCAGGAGTGTGCTGGGCAGTGGTTGTGAGAATGGCATGAGGAGGTCAGAGGGGAATGTGTGGAGAGACCGTCTAGGCGCCAGCCCCGGCTTGGTGGCCACCCCCAGGTTCGCTATCCTGACCGCATCACGCTCATCCGGGGCAACCATGAGAGTCGCCAGATCACGCAGGTCTACGGATTCTACGATGAGTGCCTGCGCAAGTATGGCTCGGTGACTGTGTGGCGCTACTGCACCGAGATCTTCGACTACCTCAGCCTGTCAGCCATCATCGATGGCAAGGTAGGCCAGCTCAGGGCTCCATGGGACGGGGAGAGGAGGGGGGCTCCAGGCCTCAGCCCCGCCCTCTTTCCTTGCTGTCCCCTGTAGATCTTCTGTGTGCACGGGGGTCTCTCCCCCTCCATCCAGACCCTGGATCAGATTCGGACAATTGACCGAAAGCAAGAGGTGCCTCATGATGGGCCCATGTGTGACCTCCTCTGGTCTGACCCAGAAGGTGAGGGCCTGTGGGCAGGGGCAGGCAGGGACAGTCAGGAGGGGTTGGGAAAGAGAGGGAGCAGGGCTGGACTTCACTGGCATCTGTCCTCCACCTACCAAATGGCTGGAACCCTGGAGGTTGAGCAGGGAGGCCTGCATGGCAGATGCTTTGAATGCACAGTGGCTTGGGGCATGGCTCAGAGGGCTGTGGAGGACAACTAAGTCATGGCTCCCTGAAGTGAAGGGGCCTTAGAACATGACAGCAGCTTCTTCAAAGGTCAGAACCCCAGAATGATAGCCCCCTGAGACCCCTCATTTTGTGAGTTCTCCACTAGTGTAGAGCAGAGCTGAGATTTTTTTTTTTTTTTTTTTTTTTTTTTTTTTTTTTT
>NW_016813819.1:0-11003 GCF_001698545.2 Rhinopithecus bieti | reverse complement strand
CCCGGCCCTAATTTTGTATTTTTAGTAGAAACGGGGTTTCACCGTGTTGGCAGGCTGGTCTCAAACTTCTGACCTCAGGTGATCTGCCCGCCTCAGCCTCCCAGAGTGCTGGAATTACAGAAGCAAGCCACCGCACCCGATCTCTCTTCTCTTTAGAATCGCTTCCTAACAGATGGCATTTTATTTATTTCTCTTGTCTGCTTGTCTACTCTCCCCACTAGAAATCAGTTCCATGAGGGCTGGGGCTTTGGTTTACTTTGTTTGATTTATCTCCAGTGCCTGGAACTGTCCCTGGCACATAGCAGGTACTATATAAGTATTTGCTGAGTCAGTGAATGAATGTTTTTACTTACCACTGTATTCCTGATGTCCAGCACGGTGCCTGGCACACAGTGAGTGATTAATAAACATTTGTTGAATGCATGAACGAATGAATGAACAACTCCCACCTCTTACAGTTTCTGCCGTTCTCCCGGAAGCCTTTGGCAAAGGGATTGGCTGCAATCTTCAGTTGTGTGATCTGGGGACACACATCCAGGGTCAAAGCAACTGTGGTCTAGGCAGGACGCCACCACCCCCTCAAGCAGGGGCACTCACCCGTGGGTTCTGGTAGGCTGTCACGGAGATGAATGTGGTCTCCGGGAAGCGGAAGGAAGCCATGCCCCCCCAGTGCTGGCTGCAGAGCTGGGCTGCCCGAACTAGGTGTATGCGGGGTTGGTACTTGTGCATGGAGTGCAGGATCAGCTGGGAGGGAGGAAATGGGAGTGATTCCCTGCCCTGTGCCCCAGCCTTGGCCTCCCTTCTAGCACCCCCCAACCCTATCCTGGAGTCCCAGCCTGGGCCTCACGTGGCCGTGGGGGTCCAGCGTGCTGTTGGTGAGCTTGACACGATGGAAAGACACAGGCTGCCGCATCCAGTGTGCACCAGTGGCAGGAGAGTCGGGGTGAATGTAAACACGATCGGGCAGGCGGGGCTCTGCCTTGCCACTGGGCTCCCACCGCCGGCCCTGCCAGCGATAGCGAGCCCCGTCCACCGGAACCACATCCAGAAGAAACAAGTAACGGGCCTCGGGGTCCAGGCCAGTGACTGACACTCGGCAGGCAGGGAACATGCGCCTGTGCAAGGGAGGGGACAGGAGAGGCCTGGAGCTACCCACTGGCCAGGGGTGGGCCCAGCACCAGTAACGGGACATAGCAGCAGGCTCCCCAGAGCTGTCAGAGAAACATCAAGGGAGGTGGAATTAGAACCCAGAGGGCAGGCCGGAGGCTGTGGCTCACACCTCTAATTCCAATACTTTGGGAGGCCAAGGTGAGAGGATCTCTTGAGTCCAGGAATTCAAGACCAGCTTGGGCAACACAGAAAGACCCCCATCTCTACAAAAAATTTAAAAGTTAGCCAGGCATGGTGGTGCACACTGATAGTCCCAGTTACTACAGAGGCTGAGGCGGGAGGGTCACTTGAGCCTGGGAGGTCAAGACTACAGTGAGCCACAACTGCACCACTGCACTCCAGCCTGGGCAACAGGGCAAGACCCTGTCTCTGAAAAGGAAAAGGGCAGGGGGCAGTGGCTCACGCCTGTAATCTCAGCACTTTAGGAAGCTGAGGCGAGATCATGAGGTCAGAAATTTGAGACCAGCCTGGCTAATATGGTGAAACACTGTCTCTACTAAAAATATAAAAATTAGCCAGGTGTGGTGGTGTGTGCCTGTAGTCCCAGCTACTTGAGAGGCTGAGGCAGGAGAATCGCTTGAATCCAGGAAGCAGAGGTTGTGGTGAGCTGACGACATAGCGCCACTGCACTCCAGCCTGGGCAACAGAGCGAGACTCCATCTCGAAAAATAAAAATAGAAAAAAAGAACCCAGAGGGCAGGATCTTAGATCTGGAAGGTTTTCTTGTCTCATTTTACATTTGGGGAAACAGGACAGACAGGTTAAGCGATCTGTCACACAGCAGGTTAGGGAGAGCCATGACTCCTACCCCTCAAAGCGTATTTGCAGAAGCAGGGGTGACTAACTTTCTTGCTAGGAGCTTCCTGTCCCCACCCTCCTCTCCTCCCCTGATGTCCAGCACCAGAATCTGCAGCTCTTAGATGAATTTGCTTTAGAAAAAATATACCCTGCCTGCAGTAGGGCTGAGGACTTTCCATGCTAGGGCTTGAGCTCCTGCCCTAAAGACCTCGTCTCAGACCACACACTGACCATGTCCCTGCCTCTAGGGTGACCCTGGACCTAGATATACTGACTCCTATTCAAGCTGCATACTGACCCCCAAGCCTGGCCAGATTTCCCTGATGCTGGTCAGTGGGCTGGCCCTTGACCCCCTGTCCTTGTCTGGACGCTGGTCTAGGCCACACACTAACCTATAACCCAGCGGGACTTCCTGACCCTGCCCCAGACTGACCCATGACCCTTGCCATACATTGGTCCCTAAACTCAGCCACAGACTCCACAGACTGGCCCTTAACCCTTGTCACAGAATGACTCCTGATTCCAGCCACAGAGTAACCCCTGCCCCAGGCCATAGTCAGATTCTAAGCCTAGGCAGAACTCTAGCCCCTAGGGAACCTCCCAGACCTAGCCCCTCCCCAGGGACTCTGCTTTTCCCAAGAGACCCCCACCAGAAACACGGACCCTGACCAGCCCCTCACCTCCCAGCTTTGGTGATGATCATTTCTGTTCCCACAGAGCTGAACTCCTTCCATAGCTCCCGGTTCTCCAGGCTCAGGCTGACCCCAGGGAGGGAATGGAGGGCCTCTGGAGCTGATGGGGCCGGCTCAGTGCCCATGGCAGGGGGCAGAAGGGGCAGAGGTGGGTGCGCGGCCAGGGTGCGGGGAGCAGCCTCCATCCCGGAGAGGAAGCAATCCAGTTTGGGGGTGTCCAGGTCTGGAAGCCGGGGAAGAATGAGGAGCCAGCCGAGGGCCCCAGCCTCCCTATTCTCCTACCCAGGAGCTGGTCCCAACGCTCACCGGGGTAGCGGTAGCCCTCTGCTAGGCCGGGTGGGAAGCTGGAGTCTGCCCCAGGTTGGGCGGGCCCCAGGCGGTAGCCGGCCCCCAGGGACGGGTACAACTCTCGTGGATGGTACATGTTGTAGTTCCGTCTGGCCTCAGGTCTCGCTGCCTAGAGCCCCCGGTGCTGCGAGATGCCCCCTTTATAGCTCACAGCTCAGCCCCTTCCAGACCCAGGATCACAGCCCCTCCCCTCGTTGGGGCCCTGGATTTGGGCTGGGGTGGAGACCCCTGGGGCCTCGAAGGGGTCCGAGCAGGGGCCGGATACCTGGGTACGGTCCCCTCCTTCCCTCCCTCCCCACCCCGGGCGGTTTCATTAGCCTCGACCCCCTGCCCCCTCATTACATAATTAACTCCTCGGCTTGATTGATCCCCGGGGCTCGGACAGGGACGCAGTTTGGCGCTTCCGGCCAGCTGGTCCCCGTTCCCACGGGGGGGAGCCCCGGCTAGGGATAAGCTGGGGGGGCGGGGCCTGGAACCTGGACGGAGCCTGGAGTCCCGGGACACACCTTGGCGTCCCCGACCTTCTGGCAGGTGACCGCCCTCCGCCCCCCTTCACTTGGAGGCCAGGCCCTGGAGGGAAGCAGAATGACCAGAGGGAAAGTGCAGGCTGGAGGGATGCGGCCTGAGCTGATTTCACAGGGCACTCGGGGTCGCGAGGAGGCCGCAGCCCAGTCCCGAGCACCGTAGTCCTCCCTGGTCCCCATGCTTAAAAAAAAAACCTCCACCCTGAGCCAAGCCTCCAAGGTTCGGAGGCGCGCACAGTCCGACAGCTTCTGACGCCTCGCGCCAGGGTTTCCCAGAAGGTCCCACTCTGGGGAACCCTCGGAACTACACTTCCCGGCAGGCCCAGCGTTGAGGCGCGCCCGAAGGAGCCGGACGGACCACGCGGGGGCCGCTGGAAGTTGTAGTCCGGCCGCGAGGGGGCTGCGAGGCCGGCGACGCGGTTGCCTCCCTGGGGCGCTGTCCCTAGGCGGCGGCCAAATGCTGCAGATGAGCACACGCAGATCAGGCGAGGTCACGGCGTAGGCAGCCAGAGTGGGCTCAGGGCCTCCGCCGGCAGTGAGACCGCCTCGGTTCCTGGAGACCCAGCTTGAACGACTTGCCTACCCCATGCCCCGCCGGGGCTCAGAACCGCACAGGTCTATTGGGGCAGAAATCTCCGCTCCAGCGTCCCCTTCCCGGATTACACGCGAGCCTGGGCTGTCTCCACTCCATTGTTTTATTATGTACAAACGCTACAGAACGAGGGGGACAGACACGCGTGGGGTAAGAGGGGCCTGGTGGGAGGAGTTCACAGAGCAAACGGTGCACTGGGGCCAGGAGAGCAGAACACAGGCCATATCTATAGGGCAGGCGGGGAAGGAGGGGGTTAAAAACGAGATCCAAGCCAGCCAGATCGCAGGAGGTGCGGGGGCGTCGTCCCCCTTCTGTTCTCCCCCCAAGGTCACAGTGCATGCAATAAAATATATGTACAGGAGCTGGATCCGTCCTCTGTAGGGGCCCTGAGGGTCCAGAGCTCCCTTCGGGCGGAGGGAAGCCGGTGGCGCTCCCTGGCGGCCAGGCCGGGCTGGAGCCACATGCGTCGGGGAGCGGGGGTCAGTCCCAGCCGTTGTCTTTGATCATGTGGTTGAGTTCAATGATGTACTTCCCCTCTTTGTACTTCTGGCTGCTCTCAAAGGCCTGTTCCTGAAAGGAGGGGCGGGACCATCATCCCCGGAGCAACAGTCTCACCACAAGGCACAGGGGTTGGGGAGTGGACATGAGTGGCCCTATTTTACATATGAGGAAACTGTGGCTCAGAGGGGCAGGGCCGTGTTTCTCACAAACACAGAGTAGAACTCCCTGACTCAAAGGTACTTTTCAAGTATTAATGATGGCTCCAACAGAGAAGATAGGGAAGTGGCTAAAAGATTTCACAGTGCAGGTTTGCAAACTAGTGGCTTCATGGCCATTTTGGCCTACAACATGTATTATATGTGGCAAAGTACATATATAAACTCTCTCTTGGACAGCAGAGAGTTTAATAAAAATAACTTTAAAGTATTAAAATATAAGTAGGCCGTGCTCACTCCAGTTTGCCCAGCCTGCCCCCAACTCCCAACCCCTCCAATCTATGCTACCCTTTACACATCTATAGTATCTGCTTGGCCTTACAGGCACTTGAGGTTTTTTTTTGCTTGTCTTGTTTTATTTTGAGAGGGAGTCTCGTTCTGTTGCCCAAGGTGGAGTGCAACGGCACGATCTCGGCTCACTGCAACCTCTGCCTCCCGGGTTCAAGCAATTCTCCTGCCTCAGCCTCCTGAGTAGCTGGGACTACAGGTGCCCGCCACCACGCCGAGCTAATTTTTGTATTTTTAGTAGAGATAGGGTTTCACCATGTTAGTCAGGCAGTTCTTGAACTCCTGACCTCAGGTGATCCACCTGGCTCGGTCTCCCAAAGTGCTAGGATTACAGGCATGAGCCACCACGCCTGGCCTGGCACTTGAGTTTTTGACCTCTTGTCTAGGCCAGCTCTTTATTTATTATTATTATTATTATTTTTGAGACGGAGTCTCGCTGTCTCCCAGGCTAGAGTGCAGTGGTGCAATCTCGGCTCACTACAAGCTCCGCCTCCCAGGTTCACACAACTCTCCTGCCTCAGCCTCACGGGTAGCTGGGACTACAGGTGCCCGCCACCACACCCAGCTAATTTTTAAAATATTTTTAGTAGAGACGGGGTTTCACCGTGTTAGCCAGGATGGTCTCAATCTCCTGACTTGGTGATCCACCCACCTTGGCCTCCCAAAGTGCTGGGAATACAGGCATGAGCCACCGTGCCCGGCTGGCCATCTCTTTGATAGAGGCTAAGTGGCCAAGCCACCTGTCCAGAGACACACAGCCAATCTGTGGCAGGGTCAGCAGTGAGCTCAGGTCAGGGCTGGCTGGCTGGCTTTGCCTGGGGCATCTACCTCACAGAGGAACCACAGCTCCAAGCGACGCCTGAAGAATCCTGTCCCTTGCAGTGTCCCAAGAGCATCTTCCTTTGCCACATCTAATCTGATCCCTGTAACAATCCTGGGCGCTAGGCAGTGGCTTTATCTTCCACTGACAGATAAGGAAATGAGACTCAGGATAGTGAAATCAGACCCTGGACAGCAGCAGTGGCAATGAGGGCTATGGAAAGGGAGGCTGGTGAACTCAACCTCCATGTCGTTGCAGAGTCTGGGGCAATTTTTCTGATACTCTGAATGACAATATAAGCTGGTGGTCAAGGGTTTGGAGTGAAAAAAAAAATCAACCAACTCAGATTGTGGTCCTATTCTGTTACTTACCAGTTGTGTGATCTTGGGCAAGTTACCAACATCTCTGGGCCTCCCTGTCTTGTTCTGTAGAGATAATACTAGCTTCTACCTACAGGATCACTGCAATGATTGAGATAACAGACGCCAGGCACACAACAGTGCAAGGCACATAAACATTCAATAAATGGTGACTCTAATTATATCCTAACTCTCAAATGGGGATCCAAGTGCCTGGGAGAAGGGATGGGTTAAGAGAAAAGTTCTACGGCCCTTGCAGGGTGCAAGAGAAGAAAATGCGGTCAGGAATGAAAAGACAGTCTGACTTGTGTGAGCTAGGCCTATGCAATCTGAAAGGCTATAGGATGACTGCTTGTCAGGAGGAGGTGTTGGAAGGTCAGGTCAAAGGCTAGCCTAGGGTCAGAGGTGGCTGACTCACATATTTCCAGCCCAAAGTGGTCTTGCAGTTCTCGCAGTGGATGTCGGCGACAGCATGGAGGCCGGTCAGCAGCACCCGCTCCTCGGCTGGCCCGCAGCCCACGTTCACCCTGTGGGGACATGGGGCAGTCCCAGGGAGGGTCCTGCCATCACAGGGCCCCCCTCAAGCACTGTGCCTGTCCTCCGCATCCAAGAGATGATGCTCACAGCTTCCTGCCTGCACCGGGGAACTCTGGGAGTCTCAGCAGGATGCCAGGGGTCACAGGTCACAACAGATGTCAGGGAAAGCAAGAAGGGAGGCCAGATACTCACACAGAGTTGAAGAGGTAGGCACGCCCCTGACTGCCCTGGAAGGACTAAAGGGTGGGAGGGTGGGAAGAGAGGAGGGGGTCAGGGCTGCCGGTGGGGAGCTGCCAGGCAGCCCCTATAGGTTCCAGCCCCACTGTGGCCTGGTTGGTTACCTTGGAGATGAGGTCGTCGTGGTTGGCCAGGTGAGCGCGGCAGTGGGCACAGCTATACCTCCGGTGACAATCATCCAAGTAGGCCTGAAACGTCTTGGGCTTTGAAATCCGCACCATGGCGGGGGCCGGGGGCAGTGGCCCCACGCGGGGAGCGGCCCACGGGGAGCAGAGGGAGCCCAGTGCCTGCCGGGGAGGGAGTAGGTGGGCTGTCAGGACCTGGGCCATACACATGCGAGGCACTCCCAGAGCCGCGGGGACTCACTCTGTCACACTCGGCTGCTCTCTCCTTTCCCCAGAGCCAGCAGCCTCTCGGGGACCAGAGGCGTCTCAGTTTTGACTCAGTGAGGAGGCCTCAGGTTGCATCAATGGGGAAACTGAGGCTCAGAGGAGCCCAGGGTGAGTCACTCGCCTGCTTCCGGCCTCACCCTTGCTGACCTGGCAGCTGAAGCTGGAGGAAGGGGCTTTGGAGGGCTGGGCTGTCAGTTCCCAGTTTCGGGGGAGCATGGACGGGTAGGCGCTGGTTGGTCCTTGCGACCTCATCTGGAGAGCAGTGGGGTTCACTGGGGGCTTAGGGGGTTCATCGGGGAGAGGGTCCCCCACCTGGAGGAGGCAGGAGGCCTCGCCGTGAAGGTAGAGGGTCACCTAGCAGAGGAGGGGCTCTCACCTGCGGTCGCCGAGGCCTCCCCTACGCCCAGGGGCTCTTACCTGCATCGCGGAGCCTTACCTGGACCCCGGGGCTCACCTGGGGCGCGGGAGTGGGGGCGGGCGCCGGGGAGGGGCAGTCCTCGCCGGCTGGGCGGGGGCACGGGCGACACGCAGCCCTGACGGCGCGGGCCTCACCTCGCCTGGCCGCGGGGCCCGGTCCGCCGGGGTGGGTTGGCCTGGGATGGGGGGCGCTCCTGGGGGGCGCCGTCCCCGCCGGGTTCGCAGGCGCACTGGACTTGTTTACACGAGCCCAGCTGCTGCCGCCGCTGCGGCGGGAGGGGGAGGGGAACACCCCGTCCCGGCGGCCGCCGTGGCAATGGGCGCTCCGCATGGCGAATGGGGGCGCGTCACAGCGGCGGCGGCGCAGGCCCGGCGCTCCCCGCGCTCCCGCCGGCCCGGAAATGCGGCTGCGCCCGCGCGCCTCCGGCTTCGCATTCCTGCTCGCGGCCCGCGCAGGGGCGGGGTCGGAGGGTCTAGGCCTGGCGCGGAGCGGGGAAGCGGGTGGCGCTGGGACGCATGCCCTGGGGAGATGAGTATAATGACCCACGTTTGCCCGCCGCCCATGCCCCGCTTAATCCCCGCATCAATCCAGTGAAGCCGTTTCTCCCGTTGACTCCACTGTACTGGGGTCTGAGGTCCAGGGAGGTCTCGCGGCTCCCGAGGTTATCCAGCTAGTAAGAGGCGAAGCTGGAATTCTCACTGTGGGCCCATTCCATGGCCTTTGCCAGAGCGCCAGGGGCACTTTCAGTTCACCTCTTAGCAGGGAAGACCCAAAGGTGCGCATTCCTGGCAGGCCCCTGGCAGCCAGGACGTCAGACCAGGCAATTCCTACTGCCCAGCATCACCTCCTCCAGGCAGCCCCTCGGATGCCTCTGTTGGGACAGCTGAGTTCCTCTTCAAAAGACCCAACTTCCTGGTCATAAGCTGTAAACAGATTCTACCCCGCTTTTCTTCTTTTCGCAAATAGTTTCCCTATTTGGGAAAGTGTAAACCTTAGTCAATCGGGATCAGCTCAGATTGTGCGGTCCAACCCCCCAGCCAATGGGGAAAGGACACAGAAACAGGAACTGCGTTAGGATTAAAAACCACTTCCCTCCTCTGTTCGGGAGGTGGGGGGGGGTGCTCTTGAGATTACAATCAGTGCAAGCAGCACCCTTCTGCAGAAGTAAAGATGCCTTGCTGGGAAGTCTTTTGTCTCAGTGCTGGTTTTTCTTGACTACACTGAGCGCTTGTTTTCAACAAATTTGGGGGTCTTCCAGGATCCGACTATCCTTTGGGAAGGGTAGCGATTACTTTTCCTCGTGAGATGCGTCCCACTGCCTTGTTGCTGTGGCCCCAGGAGCGGAGGATTGGGTCCACCCGAAGTGACAAATAAATCCGGACTCTCAGCAACATGGGCAGGAAGGTTCCTTAAAATTCCCAGGCGAGTGGGTAACTGCACAGACCAAGAAAAGAAAAGTTGCTACTGGGGCGACAAAGTATTTCCTTGGTGGTCGGGGTCACTTGGAGGTTTTAAGTGCGTGGTTGAGACACGTCAGTGAACACAAATCGAGTGTGGAGTCCAGACTTGGTTCCATGGTCACCTCATATGGCTTAGGGCGGTTTTCCAGTCAGGGATTATACCGACCCACTGTTGCTAAGAGGGGCCTAAAATTCCCACGAGGGAAGCGGCCAAAAAGGACGAAGTGCAAGAAACCTCCAGTGGGAAAAGGGAGAGGTTAAGCCCCTAGGAAACGGGCACCAACCTCCAGAATGGAAATACCCCAAGTAAGACAGGGAGTACAAAAGGCCAAGCAGACAATAAAATTCCCCCTGACAGTCCTCTAGGCCTTACATTAGAGTACTGGAGAGATAATGAAAACCAAACACAAGGAAAGACAGCGAATGATAAAATATTGCTGTTTTATTTGGACCAAGGAACCTATCCTCAGACCCTCGGTCTTTTGGCCAAAGTTTGGATCAGATGAGGATTGGATATGCCAACTGTTAATCCAGTATGTTAATGAAAAAAGTCCAGTCTCGCAAGAGGAAATAGGTTATGCTCTGTGTTGGAGACAGGAACTTGTCCTTCCCTTTCCCTTAAAGGATGATGTAAAAGAGAAACCAAACTCAATACCCCCCCAGGACAACCCAGTTAAGTCAGATTCTACATCTAAAGATGCCAATGTATAGGATCCCCTAGACTATCTTCCCCCACCTACCCCACCCCAGGCTAATCACTCAGTCCCTCCTCCACATAACCCTGCCCCATGGGCCTTGTGGCCCCACGTCCCCATTGAGTAGCCACCGGCACATGTCCTTTCCTCAGGAAAACTTCAGCACAAGATGGAAACAATGCCGGAGGGATATTCAAAACTTTCCTTTTCCCTCTTCCTCAAAGGTGTCTGCCCCAACCCCTTTTCCCTTAAGAGAAGTAGCACTGGGAGGAGGGGGTATTGGTTTCGTAAATGCCCCCTTAACTAGTTCAGAGGTTAGAAATCTGAAAAAGGAACTCAAACCATTATCAGATGATCCTTTTGGAGTCACAGATCAAATTGACCAATTTTTAGAGCCACAATTGTATACTTGGGCTGAATTAATGTCCATCTTAGGTATTCTCTTCGCAGAGGAGGAAAGAGCCATGATCCACAGGGCCGCTATGATAGTCTGGGAATGTGAACACCCTCCTGGTCAAAACATCCCGGCAGCAGAGCAGAAACTCCCAGCCCGGGACCCTCAGTGGGACAGAAGCAATGCAGCCCACTGAGAAAACATGAAAGACCTCAGGGATATGATAATTAAAGGGATTCGGGAATTGGTGCCTGGAACCCAAAATATTTCTTGAGCATTTAATGTACACCAAGAGAAAGATGAAGGGCCCATGGAATTTTTAAACAGACTTAAGGAGCAAATAAGAAAATATTCAGGCTTAGACATAGAGGACCCACTTGGACAAGGGATGTTAAAGCTCTATTTTATCACCAACAGTTGGCCGGACATTAGAAAGAAATTACAAAAGATAGGAAATTAGCAAGATTGTTCCATAGAGGAACTTTTAATTAAGAGATGCCCAGGCTGGGCGTGGTGACTCACCCCTGTAATCCCAGCACTTTGGGAAGCCGAGGGGGGCGGAT
>NW_016813818.1:7890-9200 GCF_001698545.2 Rhinopithecus bieti | reverse complement strand
AAAGTACAAGGTCAGAGTTCTGTTCCAAGGCAGCAGCAATGCTCCCGTCTGGCCACAAGGCGGCGGCCTCATACAGCAGAAGGGCACTTGCCTCCTCCCCAGGAGCCTGGCGTGGATGGGTGTGGCCTCCCCAACTGACGGGAGTTCTGAGATTGCCTACCGTAGAGTCCTAGAGTCGGCTGTTTTAACCCTGTTCTTTTGGTATGTTAACTTGCGCTAGGGTTGCGTACAGCTGTCTAGAACAAGTGATTATGAAATTACCATAATGCAAGAGAGCCCTTTTGGGTGGTCAAAGTTACTTCCCACAGGTTTTTACACATAATAAGGGTTGTAGAGATTTCCTATCTCCTTTACCATGTTTGAGTAGTATATAGTTTAATAGTAGAAGCCAAATTTAACAGTTAAATGCAAAGAAAAATTTTAAATCACAGAAATTTCATCTTAGTTTTTCAGTTTGTTCTTTTTTGTCTATGACCGTAGGTGGTATTTCATACATGATGATTGTAGTGTGTATGTGTATAAATAATGTATTTCCATTTGACATTGTTACAAATAATGCAAGTATGTAGTTTTTAAAGCATAGTGCTTGCTAGTTGATTTTTTGGCCAGGATTAGGATAAAATCAAGAATTCCAGTAAAAGTCATTGTGGCATAATATTTCTTAAAAAAGCAGAAAATGAAACTGCAATTTGAGGGAGAGGATATAGTCCAAAGGCACTTTGCTCTATTTCTGAGAAACACTTTTTTTTTTTTTGAGAGATGGGGTTCTTACCCTGGCTGGTCTCAAACTCCTGGCATCAAACAATCCTCCCACCTCGGCTTTCCGAAGTGCTGGAATTACACAGGCGTAAGGCACTGGGCCTGGCCCCTGAGAAACACATTTTATAAGAAGCTTTGCCAGCCAATTTTATACTGTTTAGCTGGTCTGAATATTTACTTTTAGGTTGTAATCTTTCTTCTAGGACAGGGTCTCTAGAAAATTTAGAGACTAGCTTTATTTCTTCCTCCCTTTATTAAAGTTTCCTTTAGGACTTTGGGGATACATGTGTTCTAAGCAGTCCCCACAATTTTCTTATTCGGGCTTCCTCTTGTCCTCTTGGAACCCTAGATTCGAAAGCCCCACCCCTTCTTGTTTGTTTGCATATAATTGAGGAAGTGTCTGTGAGCTTTTCCTCCTCTAGGGTGGAGTAATGTTCCGTTTTCCAGGCGCCTGGCTCTTTGAGGCTTTCTCACTCATCCCAAGTGAGAGTACAAGAATGAGACAGATAAATAGAGTTGCCTTGTGTTTTCTCGGTTCAAGGATTAGGAGA
>NW_016813818.1:0-3539 GCF_001698545.2 Rhinopithecus bieti | reverse complement strand
AAAAAACAAAAAATTAGCTGGGCGTGGTGGCGGGCGCCTGTAGTCCCAGCTACTCAGGAGGCTGAGGCAGGAGAATGGCGTGAACCCGGAAGGCGGAGCTTATAGTGAGCCGAGAAACTTTTAAAAGAAAAATTGTGGTTAAGCTAAAATAAGAAATGAACTACAGAAAGATTTTGAAGAAATATTGGGAGTTTTGTGCTTGATAAACTGTTATGTATGAGTATTCCATTAAACAGGAAAATGTATCAGGGTTTGATTATTGTTTCTTTAAAGCAGGATTATTGAGGTATATTTTGTGCCACAAAATTTTTTTCCATTGTGATTGTATATATTGTAATTGTATAGTTTGATAGTTTTTAGTAAATTCATACGACTTTTTTTTTTGGTTAAAATTTTTTGGTCCAATCCCACTGGAAACAAAAAAAATTTTTTGGATACACTTACAGATTCACTAGAAATTGCAAAAAGTCCAGGGAAGTTACCTATACCCTTCACCCAGTTTCCTCTAGTGGTGACATCTTGCATAACTGTAGTAGAAGATAAAAACCAGGAAATTGGAATTGGCACAATTAACAGAGCTTTCAAGTTTCACCAGTTTTCACCTGGACTTCTTTGTATTTCATCACTTCTGTATGTACTCATTTGTGTGTGTGCATATGTACATAGGTCTGTGCAATTTTATGACATTTGTAGATTCATGTAGCTACCACCACACTCACAGAACTGTTCCATCACCATAAGGCTCCTTGGTGCTACCCCTTTATGGCCACATCCACCCCATTCCCTCTGCGTAGCCCCTGGCAATCACTAATACATTTTCCATCTCTCTAATTTTGTTATATCAAGAATGTCATAACGTGGAATAACCTTTTAAGATTGACTTTTCCTTGAGACAGGGTCTCACTGTGTCACCCAGGCAGTGACATGCAGTGGCAGGATCATGGCTTGCTGCATCCTCAACCTCTTGGGCCCAAGCAATCCTCCCATGTCAGCCTCCCAAGTAGCTAGGTCCACAGGCACATGCCACCATGCCCAGCTAATTTTTAATTTTTTTGTAGAGACAGGTTCGCTGTGTTGCTCAGGCCGGTCTTGAACCCCTGGGCTCAATTGATCCTTTGGCCTTGTCCTCCCAAAGTGTTGAGATTACAGGCGTGAGCCACAGGTGTCTGGCAGAGACTGACTTTCACTCAGATACATCCAAGTTGCATGTATTGTTAGTTTGTTTCTTTTTATTGCCTCCTATTTCATGGTATGTATATGTTGCAATTGGTTTGCAATATGTTGCAGTTCCTCCACTGAAAGAAGTTTGAATAGTTTCCACGTTTTTTTTTTCTACTACTGATAAAGACACTAGTAACATCCATGTATAGGTTTTTGCGTGAATGTGTGTCTTTATTTTTGTGTAATAAATGCCTGAGAGTACAATTACTGGGTTGTATGGTAAGTGCACATTTAGTTTTGGAAGAAATTGCCAAATCGTTTTCCCGAGTGGCTGTACCATTTTATATTCCCACCAAAAATGTATAAGTGATTCACTTTCTTCGTGTCCTAACCAGCATTTGGTGTTATCTCTATTTTGAATTTTAGTCATTTTGATAGGTGTGTTTTGGTTTTAATTTGCATTTCCCTAATAGCTAATTATGTTGAATATCACTTCATGCATTTATTTTCTGTCTGTGTATTCTCTTTTATAAAATGTTTTTTTCATGTCTTTTATCCATGTTCTAATTGGATTTTTTCCCTTTTCACTTTTGCGTTTGAGCTCTTGATATATACTAGACACAAGTCCTTTGCTGAATACATGTTTTGCAAGTCTTTTCTCCCAGTCTGTAGCTGCTCTTTTCATCTTCACAGCTTCTTTCAGAAAGCTAATGTTTTAAATTTTGATGAAGTCCAATTTACTGATTTCTTCTTTTTATGGACTATTTTCTTGTTGTTATGTCTAAGAATTTTTCATATAGCTCTAGGTCCCCACAATTTTCTCCTGTTCTTTTTTCTTAATAGTTTTATAGTTTTACATTGTGCATTTAAGTCTATGATTTATTTTGAGTTAATTTTTGTAGAAGGTAAGAGGGTTAAGTCCAGGTTAATATTTTCTTCTTTGGCTTATCGTTGTCCAGTTGCTTCAGCGCTATTTCTCAAAAAGACTCTCTCTCCTTCATTGAATTGCTTTGGCACCTTTGTCAAAATTCAGTCATACCGACCTGGGTCTGTTGTGGGTTCTCTACTCAGGTGCTTTGATCTGTTCCTCCACCAATGATACGTTGTTTTGATTACTGTAGTGACATAATAAGCTTTAACACTGGATAAAATGATTCTTCCCATTTCATTCCTCTGTTTCAGAGTTGCCTTAACTA
The DNA here is from genome assembly GCF_001698545.2 of Rhinopithecus bieti. Taxonomy (NCBI): domain Eukaryota; kingdom Metazoa; phylum Chordata; class Mammalia; order Primates; family Cercopithecidae; genus Rhinopithecus; species Rhinopithecus bieti. The sequence continues at coordinate 1,182 of NW_016813818.1, read as the reverse complement.
TTGTAGCTCCTTTGCTTTTCTACATACAGTTTAGAGTAATCTTGTTTATGTCTACAAAAGCCTTGCTGGAATTTTAATAGGAATTGTGGTGTGTTTGTAGATCAGTTTGTAGAGAATTGATATCTTTACTCTGTTGAATCTTCCAATTCATAAACATAGCATGTCTCTCCATTTCTTTAAGTTGTCTTTAATTTCTTTCATCAGCAGTTTATAATTATTTTCAGCATCTAGATTTGTGTTAGATTTTTACCTAGTTATTTTCAGCATAAACATTTGTATTAGATTTTTACCTAAGTATTTAATTTTATTTGGAGTAACTGTAAATGGTATTGTGTTTTTAATTTTGGTTTCCATTTTTTAGTTAGTACATAGAAATGTAATTGCTTTTTGTTTGTTTATCTTGTCCCCTAGGCTGCAGTGCAGTGGTATGATCTCAGCTCACTACAACCTCTGCCTCTCAGGTTCGAGCAATTCTCCTGCCTCAGCCTCTTGAGTAGCTGGAATTACAGGTGCACGCCTCCATGCCCGGGTAATTTTTGCGTTTTTAGTATAGACACGATTTCGCCATGTTGGCCAGGCTAGTCTCGATCTCCTGACCTCAAGTGATCCGCCCGCCTTGGCCTCTCAAAGTACTGGGATTACAGGTGTGAGCCACCGCACCCAGCCCCTATGGTCTTTTTGAACTCATTTATGACTTCTAGGAGTTCTTTTATAGATTTCTTGAGATTTTCTACAGGGACAATCATGTCATCTACAAATAGGGGCTGTTCTAGTTCTTCATTCTGCTTTGTATACCTTTTATTTCTTCCGCTTGCCTTCTTGCGTGGCCAGAACTTCCAGCACTATAGCACTGTGCTGAATTAGAGTGGTGAGAGTAGATGTCTTTGCCTTATTCCTGATCTCAGGGGAAAGTATTCAGTCTTTCAGCATTAATTATGATTTTAGCTGTAGGTTTTGCAGATGCGTTTATAAAATTGAGAAAGTCAGCTGGGCGCAGTGGCTCAAGCCTGTAATCCCAGTACTTTGGGAGGCTGAGATGGGCGGGTAATGAGGTCAGGAGATCGAGACCATCCTGGCTAACACAGTGAAACCCTGTCTCTACAAAAAAAAATACAAAAAACTAGCCGGGTGAGGTGGCGGGCGTCTACTGGGAGGCTGAGGCAGGAGAACGCATAAACCTGG
>NW_016813817.1:6119-7466 GCF_001698545.2 Rhinopithecus bieti | reverse complement strand
AAAAAAAAAAAAATCTATCTTATCTTCATTTTGGTTTCCCACTTTTTTTGAAAAAGACAAATTCTAATAATTTATAAAACTGTAAATTTTCCTCAATTATGTGTATGTACTTAAGAAAAATAACCAAAAAATAATCATTCGACTTTTTTAAACAAAGAGGCACATTTCTGTTTATGTGTATCAGTATCTCTCCACATACCCAAACATCTCTCTCTCCGTGTCAGGATGTCTCTCTCCCTTCCTGGTACATATCTGTGGATGTCAACCTATTGAAGTTATCACTTCCCGCACTTCCTCCCTATTGCTCCTTTCCCTACTTCCTCCCTACTGCGCCTTTCCCTGTCTCTCTGAAAAATTGCTTCTGTTCAGCAATATACTGCAATTTGAAGTAAAAATTTAATTTTGGTACATGTTTGGATGGAAAACAGCCCATCACTCCAGCATCTCTAAATGTTACTTTTTTTTACTTTATCAATAAGAAGATTTAAATTGCTTAAAGGCCCAAAGGTTCACTTTGATATATTAACATTAAAATATGGATTATAAAAGAAAAACTTCATATGTCTACAGGTCAGTACAATTTCTAAATTATTTCATTGTTTCCTTCCACGTTCTCAGCCTAGCTTTAGGTCCTACTCCTATGAAATTCAAGGATATTAATTTTTATTAGTCTGAAAAAATCCAACTTCAACTCTGTTACTTCTGTATTTGTTTTGCAGTCTTAAGCAAACCACTAGAAAAATTAAGATAAATTTCAGTAGCAAAGGGATGGGTTCAAAGTTGTCTTCATTACCATAATTCTATTTTTCTAAAGATCAGGATTAAGAAATAAAGATTCACACAAAAAAAGCATTGGCCGGGCACGGTGGCTCACGCCTATAATCCCAGCACTTTGGGAGGCCGAGGCGGGAAGATCACCTGACGTCCGGAGTTCGAGACCAGCCTGGCCAACAAGGGGACCCGTCTCTACTAAAAATACAAAAAAATTAGCCAGGGGTGGTGGCAGGTGCCTGGAATCCCAGCAACTCGGGAGGCTGAGGCAGGAGAATCGCTTGAACCTGGAAGGCAGAGGTTGCAGTGAGCTGAGATCATGCCACTGCACTCCAGCCTTGGCGACAATGGCATTCCGTCTCAAAAAAAAAAAAAAAGAAAATAAAAGAAAAAAAGAAAAGAAAAGAAAAACCCCTGGCCGGGCACAGTGGCTCCTGCCTGTAATCCTGGCACTTTGCGAACTGAGGCAGGAGGATCACCTGAGGCCAGGAGTGAGATCAGCCTGAGCAACAAAGCAAGACTCCATCTCTACAAAAAAAAAAAAAAAAAAAATTCTTTTTTTTTTTTTTTTAAAAT
>NW_016813817.1:0-2351 GCF_001698545.2 Rhinopithecus bieti | reverse complement strand
GGGGAGAGGAGAGAAGAGAAGAGAAAAGAAAAGAGATATTCCTAGGCTACAGTGAACAGAAAATCCAACTCAGTGTAGCTGAAAAAGGGGGAGGGGGCACAGGCTGAATATCCCTTATCCAAAATGCTTGGGGCCAAAAGTGTTTAGGATTTTGAATTTTTATTTTGGCCCATTTACATATACACAATGAGATATCTTGATATGGGACCCAAGTCTAAACATGAAATTCATTTATGTTTCATATATACCTTATATATATAGCCTGAAAGGTAATTTCGGATAATATTTTTAAATAATTTGGTGAATGAAAAAAGTCTGTGTTAAGAATTCTCCACTTGTGGCATCATGTCAGAGCTAAGAAGTGTAAGATACTGGAACATTCTAGATTTTGAATATGACCTGTATATATTATCCAACTTAACAACCTGCATTATCAACCTGTATATATTTATCCAACATAACAAGAAGTCAAAGGTAGGAGAGCTCCAAAAGTGGATTTTCTTTGTTTTGTTTTGGTTTTTTTCCTTTGAGATGGAGTCTTGCTCTGTCACCCAGGCTGGAGTGCAGTGGCATAATCTTGCCTCCTGGGTTCAAGCGATTCTCCTGCCTCCTGCCTCAGCCTCCTGAGTAGCCAGGACTACAGGCACTCGCCACCATGCCTAGCTAATTTTTTTTTTTTTTTTTTTTTTCTGAGACTGAGTCTCACTCTGGCTGGAATGCAATGGCGTGATTTTGGCTCACTGCAACCTCCGCCTCGCAAGTTCAGGCAATTCTCAAACCTCAGCCTCCCAAGTAGCTGGAATTACAGGTGCCTCTCACAACACTTGGCTAATTTTTGTATTTTTAGTAGAGACAGGGTTTTCCATGTTGTCCAGGCTGGTCTCAAACTCCTGACGTCAAGTGATCTACCCGCCTTGGCCTCCCAAATTGCTGTGATTACAACCACAAGCCACCATGCCCGGACTTTTTTGTTTTTTTTTCCGAGACCAGGTCTCGCTCTGTCACCCAGGCTGGAGTGCAGTGGTGCACTCATAGCTCACTGCTGCCTAAAACTCCCAGGTCAAGCAATCCTCCCACCTCAACCTTTTGGGTAGCTGAGACTACAGGTGCATGCCACCACTCCCAGCACATTTTTTTTTCTTTTCTTTGTAGAGACAGGGTCTCGTTTTGTTGCCCAAGCTAATCTTGAACTCCTGGGCTCAGGCAATCCAACTGCCCCAGCTTCCCAAAGTGCTGGGATTACAGTTCAACAATGTCATTCAGAAATGTTTCTTTATTCCACTTTGCCATTTTTGGGGTGCTAACTTTGTGCTGTTCATTTTTCAACCACATATACCTATTCTGTCTACACTGGAAACAACATGATTCAGTTTATTCATTTAACAAATTTTTTTTTAGCAACTACTATGTAAGTAGGCATATTCTGAATACTAAAAACACCATGGTAAACAAAACAAAGTCCTCTCCTCATGGAGCTTACATTTCAGTAAAATATGTCAGGTAGTGATATTTGCTATAAGAGAAAATAAAACGGGAAAAAATATAGAGGACGTGAAGATGTTAATTTAATAGGAAAGTCTGGAAAGCCTTCTCTAATATTTGAGGAAACAGCAGAAGAATATTAATGTAACTGAGCTATACAGAAAGTTAGCAGCATAATACAGGCAGAGGATAACAGTAAGTGCAAAGACCTGAGGTAGAGCATTGTTGAAGTGTACTGTGAGAAAAAGCGAGGCCAGTGGGAGTAAGGAGGCAGAATAATGAGGGCCAGGGGTGGTCAGGGAGAGAGTAGTCAGGTAAAGCCTTGCAAAATGAGAAACCACTGGAGCCTTCCAAACAGAAAAGTATCATCATTTGATATATATGATCTGATATAAACTTAGGAGGCTACTGTAATCACCCAGGTGAGAAATGATGGAATACAGGACCTAAGTGGTAGTGAGCGGTAAAAGTGGAAGCAGCATTAAGAAGTCAGATTTTGGATTAAGGTAGTGCTGACGGAACTTTGTTGACTGGACGTGAAAGAACAGTCAAGGGTGACACCAAGGTTTAAAGCCTTGAACTATTATTAAAAACACAGTATTGGCCGGGCGTGGTGGCTTACGCCTGTAATCCCAGCACTTTGGGAGGCAGAGGCGGGCGGATCACGAGGTCAGGAGATGGAGACCATCCTGGCTAACATGGTGAAACCCCGTCTCTACTAAAAATACAAAAAATTAGCCGGGCGCGGTGGCGGGCGCCTGTAGTCCCAGCTACTCGGAGGCTGAGGCAGGAGAATGGCGTGAACCCGGGAGGCGGAGCTTACAGTGAGCTGAGATCCGGCCACTGCCCTCCAGTCCGGGCGACAGAGC
>NW_016813816.1:0-617 GCF_001698545.2 Rhinopithecus bieti | reverse complement strand
ACTCCAGCCTGGGCGGCAGAGCGAGACTCCGTCTCAAAAAAAAAAAAAAAGAATGTAGAGGGGTGGCAGAGAATTGAAGGTTCAGACCAGGTAGAGCCAGCGTAGTGCAGCTTGAGCTGTGATGGTGGCTGAAGAAATGAAAAGAGGTCGACAAGTTCTAGATGGATTTTCCACAAGAGGAGACAAACTTTACTCATGGACAGGAGGTGAGGAATGGGAGAGGGGGAAACATAATGTAGGTTCTGAAGTTTGGACCTGAAGACCCGGACTGATGATGGTGTTATTATCCCCCTGAGGATGGTTGCAAGAGTCCCCGGGGTGGAGGAGCGGGGAGTGCATGCCATGTAAAATCAGATTTTTATTAGACACCCAAGTGGAAATGTGAATCAAGGAGCTGCAAAAATGTCACATTTGGAAGTAGACATATTGGGGACATTTTATAGATGGTATTGAAGTCATGTGATTGGATGAGCTCACCAGAAAGAGAGTATAAGGGAGAGTATGACAAATCTAGTCCAAAGTGCAGGGCAGCTAACATTTAGAGGATGGTTGAGGTGTTTGAATACCCATAGAATTGCTGGTCCCACCTTGACCTTTATCTGCCCCAAGTTTATTAT
>NW_016813815.1:0-1517 GCF_001698545.2 Rhinopithecus bieti | reverse complement strand
AGGGACATGGATGAAGCTGGAAACCATCATTCTTAGCAAACTATAGAAAGGACAAAAAACCAAACACTGCATGTTCTCACTCATAGGTGGGAATAGAATAATGGGAACACTTGGACACAGAAAGGGGAACATCACACACTGGGGCCTGTCATGGGGTGGGGGTAGGGGGAAGGGATAGCATTAGGAGATATACCTAATGTAAATGATGAGTTAATGGGTGCAGCACACCAACATGGCACATGTATACATATGTAACAAACCTGCACGTTGTGCACATGTACCCTAGAACTTAAAGTATAGTAAAATAAATAAATAAATCACAATGAAGTATTACTATACATGTATCAGGATGGGTAAGATTAAAAATATTGAAAAGACCAAATTTTTTAAAAATTCAATTTAATTTTAAGTTCCAGGGTACATGTGCAGGATGTACAGGTTTGTTATATAGGTAAACATGTGCCATGGTGATTTGCTGCACCTATCAATCCATCACATAGGTATTAAGTCCTGTGTGCATTAACTATTTATCCTGATGCTTTCTGTCCCCCTGCCCCCTGACAGGTTGCAGTGTGTGTTGTTCCCCTCCCTGTGTCCAAGTGTTCTCATCATTCAGCTCCCACTTATAAGTGAAAACATGCGGTGTTTGGTTTTCTGTTCCTGTGTTAGTTTGCAGAGCTAAGCTCCATCCATGTCCCTGCAAAGGACATCATCTTTTTCCTTTTTATGGTTGCATAGTATTCCATGGTGTATATGTATCTCATTTTCTTTATCCAGTCTATCATCTAGAAAAACCCATCATCTCAGCCCAAAATCTCCTTAAGCTGATAAGCAACTTCAGCAAAGTCTCAGGTTTCAAAATCAATGTGCAAAAATCACAAGTATTCCTATACACAAACAATAGAAAAGCAGAGAGCCAAATCATGACTTAGCTCCCATTCACAATTGCTACAAAGATAATAAAATCCCTGGGAAAACAGTTAACAAAGGAAGTGAAGGACCTCTTCAAGGAGAATTTCAAACCACTGCTCAAGGAAATGAGAGGACACAAACAAATGGAAAAACATCCCGTGCTCATGAGTAGGAATCAATATCGTGAAAATGGCCATACTGCCCAAAGTAATTTATAGATTCAATGGTATTCCCATTACACTACCATTGACATCCTTCCCAGAATTAGAAAAAAACTACCTTAAAATTCATATGGAATCAAAAAAGGGCCGGTATAGAAAGACAATCCTAAGCAAAAAAGAATAAAGCTGGAGGCATCACACTACCAGACTTCAAACTATACGACAGGGGTACAGTAACCAACAAAAAAACAAAATGAAAACAGACACGCAGACCAATGGAACAGAATAAAGACCTCAGAAATAAGACCAAACATCTACAACCATCTGATCTTCGACAAACCTGACAAAAACAAGCAATGAGGAAAAGATTCTCTATTTAATAAATGGTGCTGGGGAAACTGACTAGCCGTGTGCAGAAAATAGAAACTGGACCCTTTCCTTATA
>NW_016813814.1:0-7996 GCF_001698545.2 Rhinopithecus bieti | reverse complement strand
TTTAGAATTATAATTCACTTGTTATGATCATAACTTATACAAAGAAGACAATGTATAGAAACTCCAGTTAATAGAGTGATAACCAAAGGGTCCTGGACTTATATCAAAATATTGGCCAATTAATTTACATTTGGGTGTGTATGTGTGTTTTTTTATCCCATGATCCTCCTCCTTAACTCACTTTTTAGATTAACTATCAAACAACTGGTTTCAATTATATCTGAACAGAAGTTTTCTACTCTATTGTTCTCCAACTTGGCCATGTTCGGTACCCTTAATTAAAAGATATAATTCTTTAGTAAATAGTTTTCATAGATGTTTTCTTTCTAACTGGTTCTATGAAAGCTACCCTATAATGGGCAGGTTGAATAGTCATGGGGTAGGCTCAGTGTTGGTCTGTGAAATGCTACCGGTCTCCACAAACCTAAGAGAACAAAAATGCACCCTTAGAATTATTATCTACTTAACCGTTGAACTGTGACTGAACCTGAGATTTGCCTGACTCCATACTTCTTGGTGTTATTCACAGAACCACAGCCTAATTTTGCTTGTTTCTTTATTTGAAGAAATCTCGAAAAGAATTGCATTCTTTGATTTTCTAGTTAATTAAAATTTCATCTGAATCAGCAATATCTTACTGTGATGGCAATTGTATCTCCTAAAAAATCACCATAGAGAAATATTTGGAATAAACATATCCAAATATTTAAGTAGTACATTCTCAAATATCTGAGTAGTGTATTCTACAGATTATGTCTGCAGGCTTACAAATGACCTTCATATACTGTTAATAAAAACTAAAAGCTATTCAAATTATACTCATGGCATTAGACATTTGGGGGTAATTTTCACCAACCATCAATGTCTGTTATATGATGGTATTGTTATATATATAGTCTTGGTCAACAAAATTTACTCATGTTTGATATAATTTCCTTATAGCCATAGCATGTCTTTGAAAGTAATGCAGTGCTTGAAATTTAAGGCAAAAAATATGTGGTTAGGATTCCAAAATATAAACCATTGAATAAAATAGTGCCATTTAAGATGAGGACAATATTTCGATGGGAGGACATACATGGTTTTGTGAACAACAAAGTAATATTGAGGCCACATACATACGGTAAATGTTCACACTTTGCACTATGTGGGAATGGCAACAGTCATTTCTAATAAATAATGTGTGAAAATCAATAGAACAGTTCCAGAGGCACCTCCTGCTTGTTCATGGCATAAGACCAAAGCTCTGCTACAGGAATATTATGTATGTTTTTGACAAAACATCTAGTCTTACACCAGTTACAATTTTCCAGTTTCCTGAAGAGGAAACTTTGTTAAAGCATGTGCTAAGTAAACTGTAAGATTCATAAAAGAAACTTTAGTCCTATAGCTGTTTCTATTTATTTGGGGTTGAAAAAATGGCATTGTTGTACAGGTACTTGCTTTACAGTTAAAAAAAGGAGGGGGATAAAATAAATTAATGACACTCTCAAAGCATCAAGGAAATTTATAGTGGAATTATGAATCATATCATTGTAGGGTCATTTTCCTTTGTATCATATCATACAAGACAAATGTCAAATGGAATAGGTGAAAATGGACAAAAGTTTTAAACATCATTTCAGTTAACAGATTTAAACAGAGTTTAGCTATGAAGCCATGAGCAATGGAATACTAGCTAGTGACAAAAATGAACAAGCAGGGATTAAGTGTTGAGGAAAATTGTTTTCTAATCAATTAATTTTGAATTGGTAAGAGACAAGCTAAAGAATAGGATTTAACTTTTAAATATACAACTTTGGTGACAAAGTATTTGTCTATACAAGTTTCTTATGTCTAGTGCCTTCCTTACCTCCCAAATATTATTTTGTAACTCTCTGATAATTTCTGAAAGATACATATCAGATATTCCTATCTAAAAAAGTCACCAATATTTTGTACTAGTATCAAAAATAAAGAAGTATTTGACATAGGTTTGTTTACTGATTTTATAAATACAAAATAAAATATAAATCAAAACAGCAAAGATAACAACAAAACTGCATACTCACCTTAGGGTTTTAAATAAGCTAATTGTTTTCTTCTACACAAATAGCTAAAATGTACAGTGAATACAAATGTACCTAATTTCTATTTTTTTCTATATTTTGATTGGTTAGTGAAGTGACACAAAAGTGATGATGCTGAATTTTTGCTATTTTGTCTCAAAAGTGATGTTCTGAAAGAAATATATCTGTAATTTGAGATGTGAAGAAGCCCTTTTCTTAGTGCTAATTTATTTCCTTTGTGTACTTTGCAGTAGACATACATGTTAAAAATTCAACAGAAAGAAGATAAAATACTCATGACATGAAGCCCTTTTAGAAATTAGCAATGTCCTCTATTAATAATGGTATGATGATATGCCACTCGTATGATGATGATTTTTGATTTGATTATTTCCCTGCTACATGGAAACAAGATACTTGGTCTTTGTCCCATCTCAATGCAATGCCTATGGTTTTGTTACAGAAACCTCAATTTTGCCTGGTTTTAAGCAAAGTAGTTTTTATGCAAATTTCTCAGAGGGCAGCCAGATAACTTTCAAGCACATTTGAAACACCAGAGGTGACTGCCAAGTGCCCCAGGGAAAAATTCAAAGTATGCTAAAGACACTTCTTCGACCCATCTTTCTAAAGTTGCTGAGTATATAGGCTGGTTATAAGCATTAGACACAACCAGTGAGAGGAACGTGTCAAAGCTTGAATGTGCAGCTCCAGGTTAGAATGTCAGCTTTTCCTTTGGGTTACTGAAGAAGAAGAAGAAAAGCCATTATCCATGCACGAAACAAAAAGTTACACAATCAAATGGAATGCACAGATTTGGTAATCCAGTTCCAATATTTGCCATTTGCTTTAGCGGGGCTTAAATAGGTCAGTTAAGTGGTTTATGCACCACCTTCTGGAAGTGAGCAGAAAAATATTTTAAGTTAATGGTTATTTTGCTCTGTTTTAATATCAACTTTTTTTTTTTTTTACAATTGAAAATGGAGGCCGGGCGCGGTGGCTCAAGCCTGTAATCCCAGCACTTTGGGAGGCCGAGACGGGCGGATCACGAGGACAGGAGATCGAGACCATCCTGGCTAACACGGTGAAACCCCGTCTCTACTAAAAAAAATACAAAAAACTAGCCGGGCGCGGTGGTGGGCGCCTGTAGTCCCAGCTACTTGGGAGGCTGAGGCAGGAGAATGGCGTGAGGCAGGAGAATGGCGTGAACCCGGGAGGCGGAGCTTGCAGTGAGCTNAAAACAAACGAATAGAACATAATTAAGAGTAATTCATTTTGGCCAGGTGTGGTGACTCACGCCTGTAATCCCAGCAGCTGGGGAGGTCAGGAGTTAGAGACCAGCCTGGCCAACATGATGAAACTCCATCTCTACTAAAAATGCAAAATTAACCAGGCATCATGGTGTATGCCTTCTGGTGCTGGAAGGTACTAGAAGGCTGAGGCAGGAGAATCACTTGAACCTGGGAGGTGGAGGTTGCAGTGAGCCACTGCACTCCAGCCTGGTCAACAGAGCAAGATTCCATCTCAAAAATAAGAAAATAAAATAAAATAAAGAGTAATTCATTGAAACACCAGTTTGTAAAGCATCAGGGATGCTTTTCTCTTGTTAAATATAACATTGTTGTTGAAAACTCTGCTAAAATTTTGCATTTTTTTTAAAAAAAGTATGTCATGCATAAAAAATTATGGAAAGTTGACATCAATATAAAACTTACTGAGCTACTTTCAAGTTTTTTTGCTTTCTTCTTAAACTTTTATTTTAGGTTCAGGGGTACAAGTGCAAATGTGTTACATAGGTAAACTTGTGTCATGGGGGTTTGTGGTACAGATTACTTCATCATCCAGGTATTAAGCCTAGCACCCATTAGTTATTTTTCTCATGATCTCCCTTCTCCCTGCCTCCAATCTCTGGAAGTCCCCAGTGTGTGTTGTTCCCCTCTATGTGTCCATGTGTTCTCATCATTTAGCTTCCACTTATAAATGAGAACATGCGGTGTTTGGTTTTCTCTTCCTATGCCAGTTTGCTAAGGATAATGGCCTCCAGCTCCATCCATGTCCCTGCAAAAGACATGATCTCTGTTCCTTGTTATGGCTGCATAGTATTCCATGGTGTATATGTACCGCATTTTCTTGATCCAGTGTGTCACTGATTGCCATTTTGGTTGGTTCTGTTTCTTTGATATTGTGAATAGTGCTGCAGTGAACATATGCATGCGTGTGTCTTTATAATATAATGATTTATATTCCTTTGAGTATATACCCAGTAATGTGGTTGCTGGGTCAAATGCTATTTCTGTCTCTAGGTTTTTGAGGAATTGCCACATTGTCTTCCACAATGGCTGAACTAATTTACACCCCCACCAACAGTGTATAAGCATTCCTTTTTCTTCACAACTTTGCCAGCATCTGTTATTTTTTGACTTTTTAATAATAGCCATTCTCACTGGTGTAAGATGGCATCTCATTGTGGTCTTGATTTGTATTTGTCTAATTATCATGAACAGTTTTGAAAATTTTGCAATCTTATGAAGACAAATTAATACAGAATTTTCTGAGCTGGGGTACAAATGACTTTTCTGGGCAAGATTGTAGAGATTAACAAAATGAGGTTGGGAGAAATTGAACTACATTATTGTCAAATTTAGCTTGCTGGGAGTAAAAACAAAAACAACAAAACTGAAGTCTTGAACTTATTAATAACTATTCCTGGCTTCCTTCCCTCTGCTAAACATGGGTTGTCATATTTCTCTCTGTGAGTTGTCCTCACTCACTACGAGAGTCAGTCAATGGCCCTGCACTGTATTCCCTGGCAATGATTTTGCAATGAGTTTCATTCAAGTTCTTAACACTTTAAGATAGTGTCAACATTCTCCTTTAACTTCTCTCTGCTTCCAGTGTCTTCCATTTCTAATCCACCCTGCACATAGAACAGTTTATCCTTTTTAAATATGGAAACCACTCTCAATTGTCTACAGGATAAAGCACAACCCTTTTAAACTTTACCCAACTAACTTAGAAAAATAATTTCCCATTTTTGTTGTCTCACAGATACTAGAATATACTGATTTATACCTACTTATTTTTCCCACACAAATTAGCCCACTATGAATAACCTCCACAGTCTCTTTTTGTTGTTATCTATCTGAATTCTGCCCATTTAAGGTAAACCTATGTCCAGAATTACTCCTGCTCAAGAACTGCTAGAGCCTTCTAACATCTGGTAACCTAGTCCCTCTTTAAAATACCTACCACCATGGTTTCAGTTTTCTTGACTCTATCCTAACAGAAAAAAAATAGTATAAAGGGATCACAAATGCAGAATAAAAGCTAGAAAGATAGAATTATTAATATTCACAAATTTTAGAGTAATGGATGGATGGTTTCATTGTAATTGAAAGTGCAGAGGAATTCTGTGAATTATATATACTTTCAAAGCATTATTTCACTGAATCCATGGCTGAGCACCTACTCTAATCTAGGTGCTGCCATCGGCAGCAATTCTTTTCTTGTCTTTTCATAACAAGAAAAGAAGAATAAACCATGGATTACAAGGCCTTCCCTTCAAGGCTGGTCTTGTTTATTTCTGAATGTGTTTTCATAGAGAACTCAGTTCTGATTTTGCAGAGTTTTATATTACATGCACAGGAGAGAAAATAGTGACTAGGGAAGCTCTGAGATTTCTAGCATGTCTGTTGAATAAATAATACTATTTTTTCAACTTTCTTACTGCTTTCATCTTAGGATCTACAACACTCTAAAATATTAGTCCAACTTCAGAATACCCCTGTACTATGCTTATGGGTGATCTTTTTCTGAGATTTACTAAGGGGAAAATTTGATGGATCATAGGCTGCCAAACAAGTTCCCTGGAAGATGCAGATCAGACCAAGGAGCAGCCTTTTTGCCACAACAGGTAGTCATCTTACTGCTTCAGGACTGCAAGATGGAATAGATGAAAATCTGTGAATGTATGAGGCCTTAAGAATGTCACACAGAATTTGAAAAGTGAGAACTTGTCCTTAGAAAAATAAAAAGGCTAAAGCCTGGTAGACGAGACAAGATACCAGACGAGATAGGACTGGACACTTGCAGAATAGACTGATATCTTCTTAAATGCTGGGCTGACTTAAAAAAAAAATTCTGTGGTCTGTTTTTGCTAACTAGACCCTGATCTACTCTTCTTAGTAATATCCCCACACGGAAATCACCAACTTTGTGCCGTTAGTTCAGCCTCAGATGGAAAGAATGAGAAATCATCTAAATAGAGATGCAGAAAAGATTTAGCAGGATGAAAAGAACTGAACAGCACCAAGAGATGGGTGATACATAGTTCTGGAATTATATATTCAAAACACAAGCTGGTGAGACATTTAGAGAAAGCACTTTTGCACGCACTTGTCTTCAGCCCTCTGCCAAGAAAGTCCTCTAGTCCATGAATAAAAGCAATGTTTCGGGACAACCAAGGGTTCTTTGAATCATCTCCTGTGTTTCTGTGGGATTTCCCTGGCCTTTGGATCCCTCACATTGATCACTGCGCTGTGTCTCAAGCCTCGTCTCCTTGACATCCATATGGATTAGCTTTCTGGTTCCCGATTTAGCTCCATTTCCTTGATTCTGACAACTTTACGCATTGGTATGCTGCCATTTACATTCCACATGGCTCCTCACACATGCGTACAACATTCACTAATTCGTTTCTTTATAAAGCTGAAATTCAGTGAGTTCCAACCATATGCTAAGGACTGTGCTAGGTGCTGGAAATCAGTAGTGAGCAACCCACTGACTTTTAGGAGCTTATATGTTAAGAGGAGAGGTACTAAAATATTAAAATTATTAAAACAAAATTATTGGTATGAATATCATGTAGAAAACATAGAATGTGTGATGGCAAATAACAAAGCTCCTTGTCTAGGGATTCCGGTACCTTGTCCCAGAGGTGTCATCTCTAAAGCCTATAGCTATTGAATATGAAGGGACATTGGGTGGGGTAGAGTGGCAAGGACTCCTGGGTAGGTGCTTTGTGTGAAATTTTGAGTCAGGAAGGATCTGCTCTCTCTGAGGAATGAGTGTAGGCTAATGCCACTGCAGCAGATTAAGCATGAGGCAGGAAGACTTTGTCTTGCTTTGCAAGGGGACAAATGCCTGGGTAGCAGAAAGGAAAATGAAGGAAAGGAAATTAATTCAACTGCTGATTGGGACCTGGGGACAATTAGGTTGAGGGTGTGAGGAACGTGAGGTGGCCGGCATGGCTTCATGTTTCTAGAAGAAGAAAGGACGTCTGGGCAGCATCCACCTGATGTTGACCAAGCCTATGATATACAGCAAACAGGCGCCCAGTTTCATCTGTCAAGAATAATACAAATGTAGCAACACTGTTCCCCTTGTCGCATATTGTGCAAGCGTGTGTGTGTGTGTGTGTGTGTGTGTGTAAGGTGTGGAAGTCAAGAAAAGACTGCTATCATGCTCTCTCGGTAGTTTTGAGTGGAGACAGGAGGAAAGACCCAGGAAATAAAATGTAAATGAGATGCATAGTCATGGTGAAATAAAAAAAATGGAGTAGGAAGTAACCATGAATTAGATCTTTAAGGCAGAATGTTCTGAAGGAACATGGAGAGGATAAACAGCTTAGCTGAGTTCTTAATTACATACAGAAGTGAAACCCTTGCATATAGACAAAATTATATTAATATAAGAAGTCTTTGGTGTGAAGAAAGGACATTAAACTTACTGAGCATACATGGAGTCATTATTTGAATTTTTTTGTATATTCAAATTATAGTTGTATTATTTTCTGGGTACAATGTTATAAAATGAAGACAAACTTACATGGGAATATTGGCTGGAAAGTAGAATCAAATACGCAATAAATTTCTAGAAATCAACAAATAGTTTCATTTACACTATAAGCAATTATTGATGTATAACCATTAATCTTTTCATTTGTTTTCTGA
>NW_016813813.1:0-3849 GCF_001698545.2 Rhinopithecus bieti | reverse complement strand
TGGCTAATTTTTTTTTTTTATTTTTAGTAAAGAGGGGTTTCACCATGTTGGCCAGGCTGGTCTTGAACCCCTGACCTCAAGTGATCTACCCCCCCTCAGCCTCCCAAAGTGCTGGGATTACAAATGTGAGCCACCATGCCCAGCCACACATTCTTCTTAAAGAGTTTGTGATTTTTTGGGAAATTACAGAGCACATAGCTTTGTGCTTTATTCAGAATGTCATGGAGCTTCAAAAAGCTCTTCTTGAGACAGATGTAAAACAATTTTAAGATTTTTGAGAAGTAATTGATATATCATTATAACAGTCATACCATGTGAAACCTGGCCTGCTAATAATAATAAGAAACATCTGGAACTAGTGACAGGGGGAATTTGGGGCAATCTCTCTCTATGGAGAGGACGAGTTCTTCTGAGATTGATGTTGGCAGTTTGGAATCTTTTCCCGGTGGGAAGGAAGACTTAGAAGAGGATAGACAGTTGATGTTGCCTCTCCTCCCACAAGCAAGTTTCAGCTTTATCACAGTTCCCTATGGCTATGCCATTTTGAGATTTGTGTACAAACCCTGTACATTAGTGAGGGACTCTCTCAGAGACCACCTAGACTCCAATCAGTGTCCAGCTTTTAGGAGATGGCTTGACCTGGGCAGCTTCCCCAGTGATGGAGTTTACAAAGGGTGACAATGACCATATTTTAAATCTGTTGTTACTGTCTTTCAAGACTCCTCTTTTTCTCTTGCTTGCTCTTCACCTTCGCACGTCTGTACACACCTGCCTTTGTTATAACTCAAAAGACAGCCCTAATTGAGGCATTCATCTCATACAATCCAAGAGTCAGGAACACAGCTTTGGGATGGAATACATTGTGCATTCTTCAGATGTGATTTAATGAATATCCAACTGTACTTAGGGACTAAAAAGAACATTTTAAAATGAGATTTTGCTCTGAATTGGAAAGTAAGTTGAGGTGGGAAATAAGCCAGCCATTAAATGCTCTAGTTTTTTTTTCCTTTTTTTTTTTTTTTTTTTTTTCTGAGACAGGGTCTCAGTCTCACTCTATTGACCAGGCTGGAGGGCAGCAGCATAATCATGGCTCACTGCAGCCTCCAACTCCCCAGGCTCAGGTCATCCTCCCACGTCAGCCTCCTGAGTAGCTGGAACTACAGGTATGTGCCACTATCCCCAGCAAATTTTTCATAATTTGTAGAGACAGAGTTTTGCCATGTTGTCCAGGCTGGTCTCAAACTCCTGGACTCATGCAGTCTGCCCACCAAAACCTCTCAAAGTGCTGGGATTGCAGGCATGAGCCATCATGCCCAGCCATAGATACTTTTTTTCATAATGGCAGAGAATGGCTGCAATGTAGGGTCTTTCTTAGGTTCTTCCTTATCCATTTCTTCCAGAAAATTTAGTACTTTGTATTTCTTTCAGTAATTTCAACAATGTTATCCTGACTTTTCCCAGAGCAAAAGTTAGAGTGGGGATATTAGAACTTCCTCTGAGCAGGTTATCGTTGCAATGAAATCTTGGCCTTGCCCCACAAGGGCAATTTGTAGTTGCCTATTGTTTTATAACACTTTTTATTGAAATTGCAAACAGTCCAAATTATATATTAACTTCTAATATACTTTATCAGGGTATCAGTTTTCCTTTTGCAAGTGTTTTGAGGAGATCAGATTGTTAATGAACATTCTTTGAGAATTTGAACCTGAGAACTTTCTCTTTAGGAAGAAGTTATCAAGGATAGATGCAAGCTTTGCAAAGAGATGGTGTACCAGCCTCCTTCAACAAAGGTTAATGACCACCCGAGAACCCTGGAGTAATTTACCTACCACCTCCTACCTTTAGAAGCAGATTGCCTAGTGATGGATAAGTATGGAAACTGTTCAAACATTGGGAAAGAAAATTGTTAGAAAAGGCACATAGAGAAGGGTGGGATTGGGGGCAAAAGGAGAAGGAGGATGTGTTTTTGATTGGTTAACTTATAATCTTAGCTGTTTGTTTACACAAAGGCTATGCTGATGTCCATATTCAACAGATACAGGTACTTGGCTCAGAAAAGCATATGGTTCCCAGACCATTTGCCAAATGTCCTATCCTTGTTCAGCTTTGGTTATTATGAATAGCCTTCTGGAAGCAACTGGCACCTAACATGTCTGAATCCTCTGGACCTGTAGGGTTCTTAACCTGGAGTGATTGTGATTTCTGAAAAGAACATCCCTGGAAAATTAGTTTTCAAAATACATGCAGATAGGCCCATAGAACCAGGAATTCCTCCAAGGAATTATATCCTAAGTAGCCTACTATAATGCTTGATTTCTTGGGCACCAGTCATTGCTCAATAGGTTTTTTAATAATAAAAACTAAAGGGAAAGAACTATCGTTAGCTAAAGTTACCATGTAATAATTGGCTTGGGTATGTCCCTCGGTTTGTTTGAATTCCTTAATGTCTGTTCTCTGCACACCAGAAACTCTTGTGCCACTTCTTGATTAGTGGTCTTAGTCTTCTGTTTCCTGAGCTGTGCTCTATGATCTCATGTAAATATATACAATTTGTGATAAAATAATCTCGCTCATTCCATAGCAGGTATAAGTGGGTTAACTCTATTGGGAAACAAGCTCAAATTTTAACAGAAATTTTTCTATGCTTCACGGGAACGAGTTTCCCAACAGTGGGAATTTCAAGCATTTTGGCAAATCAGTAGGGGAGATATTTTCAAACCAGCATGATTCTATTTGGCTCAGGTAAAAGTAAGCCCTTCTGGGCTGGCTTGCAGGTGGGTTCTTGAGTCTTGGCATATTTAAAAAGCTGCTGCCTGTTCTTAATAAATGCCATGATATGAGGCACCATGAACAAGCTCAATTTAAACCTGCCCCATCAATAATTTTACTCATAAGTTCTTGGCAAGTATGTTTGCTGTCTGCTATCTGCCTCTCAAGGTTGTCAGTTAGCTAAGCATCAGCCAGCCACAAGACACGGAGTCCACATGATTAATTTGACTTGATAATGCTGTTCATCTATGTAAAGAATTGGAAAAAGTAGATCTTCCTTCACTCACTTGCATGCGCATGCACACACACACGCACAAAGGCACACACTCCAGTTTGTTTAAAATATAAAAGGATTAGATGAAAGCATAAAATCAGCTCTCTGAAGCAATTAATCCGTAGAAGATGCTACATATGCTGGGTGCAGTGGCTAATGCCTGTAATCTCAGCAGTTTGGGAAGCTGAGGTGGCAGGATCACTTGAGCTCAGGAGTTCAAGACCAGCCTGGTCATCAACACAAGACCTTGTCTCTATTAAAATAATGTTTTAAAAATAGCTGGATATGGTGGTGTATGCCTGCAGTCCTTGCTGCTCTGGAGGCTGAGGTGGGAGGATTGCTTGAGCCCAGGAGACTGAAGTTTCAGTAGGCTATGATTACATCATTACACTTCAGCCTGTGTAACAGAATGAGACCCTGTCTCAAAAAATTTAAAAAATAAAATGAAAAAGAAGATGCTACATACATTATACACATATAAATTAGCAACCAAATGGTTTAACAGCCTCAGTGATTGTGTTGTTCTGTAGTTTGATGACTTTTGTCTTGCTCCTTCTCCTTGCCGTTGATTGTACCAGGTTATTTCCTGGAGCATGTTGTATACCAAGGTTTGTGCAACTGTACATTTAACCTTTCAGTGCCTAACTTTCCCCTTTTCCTATAGAATCACAAGAATTTGAAGGCAACACAATATGTTTTCTATCTTATAGTCTGAAGTTAATGCATATTAATGGCATGCTGTTATTACTAGTTAATATTGAAGCCATGAGGATCAGATAATCATTTAAAAAATGTTTAATAGAGCA
>NW_016813812.1:0-749 GCF_001698545.2 Rhinopithecus bieti | reverse complement strand
CTGACCTTCTTTATTTCTTGCCTTCTGCTAACTTTTGAATGTGTTTGCTCTTGCTTCTTTGTTCTTTTAATTGTGATGTTAGGGTGTCAATTTTAGATCTTCCCAGCTTTCTCTTGTGGGCATTTAATGCTATAACTTTCCCTCTACACACTGCTTGAATTTGAAAAAACTACTTTAAAGTTCATATGGAACCAAAAAAGAGCTCGCATTGGCAAGTCAATCCTAAGCCAAAAGAACAAAGTTGAAGGCATCATGCTACCTGACTTCAAACTATACTACAAGGCTACAGTAACCAAAACAGCATGGTACTGGTACCAAGAGATATAGACCAATGGAACAGAACAGAGTCCTCAGAAATAATACCACACATCTACAACCATGTGATCTTTGACAAACCTGATGAAAACAAAATGGGAAAAGGATTCCCTATTTAATAAATGATGCTGGGAAAACTGGTAAGCCATATGTAGAAAGCTGAAACTGGATCCCTTCCTGATACCTTATACAAAATTAATTCAAGATGGATTAGAGACTTAAATGTTAGACCTAAAACCATAAAACCGTAGAAGAAAAGCTAGGCAATACCATTCAGGACATAGGCATGGGCAAGGACTTCATGTCTAAAACACCAAAAGTAATGACAACAAAAGCCAAAATTGACAAATGAGATCCAATTAAACTTAAGAGCTTCTGTACAGCAAAATAAACTACCATCAGTGTGACCAGGCAACCTACATAATGGGAGAAAA
>NW_016813811.1:0-750 GCF_001698545.2 Rhinopithecus bieti | reverse complement strand
AATTGCTCACACAAATTCTACTACATTAGAAGTGGTTGGAATGGACTTTTTCTCAAACACAATTCCAACTCTATTTAATTGTATTTTATTAATAACTCTTGCAATGAAGGAAATGGGTCTTATACCAACTAGAGTGACAGGCCCCAAATTGTGATGCAACAGACGATTAGGACAAATCAAAAGACATGTTATTTTTCTCTGGGAACAGGAAGCTTGTGAAAAACAACAAAAGACTACTTTGTAGGTAGATTGTTAAAAAAAAAAATCAGTGACGTTTATCTTTAATTTCTTGTGAATATCAGGGTATAGCCGCAAGAACTTTTCTATAATACATTCTTAAGGACCAGCTTTCTGAGATAGGCAGATGAGATTCAGGAAGGAATGGAGGTTAACCGGCCACCTGTCTGTCAATCAACCAACAAATATTTATTGGACAACCTGAAAGGCCCTGGGACAGGTATTGTAAAGGATAGGAAGATGTTAAAAGTTGGAGGGATAACTAGTTATCAGGACCCTTACATATATTGTTGCATTTACTCTTTCCGCTAGTCCTATGAGGTGGAGATTTGTGTTGGCCTTCAAGTAGTTCAACCAATCTACCTATGGCCATATAACTACAAAGGTACTGAGCCAGGAATCTTGCCCAGGTCTCAGTCTTAAGCCTGACACACTTTGCTGCTTTCAGGAATGTGATCTCTGTCCTCAAACCTTAGTATGTGGAGGAGATAAAATATAAACAGTTGGCTGGGT
>NW_016813810.1:0-994 GCF_001698545.2 Rhinopithecus bieti | reverse complement strand
GATTCATCTCGCAGAATTACAAGATACTTTTCATGCGTCATTTTGGTAGCACACCTTTTGTGGAATCAGAGAAGGGACATTTTGGGTCACATTGAAGCCTATGGGGACAAAGAAAATATCCTCAGAAAAAAACCAAAAAGTAGCTTTCTGAGAAACTGCTTTGTGATGTGTGGATTCATCTCACAGAGAAACACCTTTCTTTTCATGGAGCAGTTTATTAACTCTGTTTTTGTGGAACCTACAATGTGATATTTGTGAACTAGCTGAGACCTATTGTGAAAAAGAAAATATCCTCAGATGAAAACTAGAAAGAAGCTTTCTGAGAAACTGCTTTGTGATGTGTGAATTCATCTCACGCATTTACAGCACTCTTTTCATGCAGCAGTTTGCTAACACCATTTCTGTGGAATTTGCAATAGGATATTTCAGAGCACATTGAAGTTTTGGTATGGTAACACTGTTTTGGGGGAATCTGAGAAGGGATATTTTGCATCACAATGAAGCCTAGGGTGACAAAAGTAATATCCTCATATAAAAACTAGAAAGATGCATTCTGAGAAACTGTATGTGATGTGTGATTTCATCTCACAGAGTCACACTGTTCCTTGCATTGTGCAGTTTGCTTACTTTTTTTACATGGAATCTGCAATCTGACTTTTCGGAGCACATTGAAGCTTATGGTGACAAAGGAAACATCCTCAGATAAAAACTACAAAGAAGATTTCTGTGAAACTGCTTTGTGATGTGTGAATTCCTCTCACAGAGTTACACCATTCTCTTCATTGAGAGGTTTGCTAACACTTTTTTCATTTAATCTGCAATGGGATGTTTGGGATCGCTTTGAGGAATATGGTGAAAAAGGAAATATCCTCAGATAAAAACTAGAAAGAGTTTTTCTGTGAAACAACTTTGTGATATGTGAACTCACCTCACAGAGTTACACCATTCTTTTCAATGAACAGTTTGGTAGCACTGTTTTTGGGGAATCTGAGAA
>NW_016813809.1:0-745 GCF_001698545.2 Rhinopithecus bieti | reverse complement strand
TTCTCCCTTTTTTGTTAAGAAAATTGCCGTTAAACATGCTGCTGCTGCTGCTCCTCTATCTTGCACCAAGTAAATGTTTAAATAGTTTAAATAAACATGTTTCAGCTGACTGCTAGGGGAGATTCATTACAGCCAGGGGGAACTCAGTTAAATTGTTCAAAGAGATCTGGTTAATATCCCCATAATTTTTGCTTGCGGTAGAAATTGCACTAATATTTACATGAAGGGCATGGTTTGGGGGCAATAGCAAAGCTCTATTGAGGTGGGAATTTGCACAGTCAGTGCCCACTAATGAAAACAGCTAAGTTCAATGCCCTTTCCAAAAGTATAATTAGGCCCTTCAAATGACATGTGATTTTCACATTTTACTCTCAAGTTGCAAATTTTCTTGCCATCCAGTGCCTGGATTAAGACTATCACTTTGCAAAATAATTAAGCAAGATAACAGTAGGCTCCTGAATAACTTCTGAAAATGTATGTTGGTTTTCTTTTATAACTGTTATAAATTAAACACAAAAATTATAATTTTTTTGATAGTTATACTTAAAAAATTAATGGTCTATGTGAGTTATCTTTACAGTCTTTGAATCACATTATACAACTAGGCCAGGTGCGGTGGCTCATGCCTGTAATCCCAGCACTTTGGGAGGCCAAGGCAGGCAGATCACGGAGTCAGTTCAAGACCAGCCTGGTCAACATGGTGAAACCCCATCTCTATTAAAATACAAAATTAGGGCCGGGCGCA
>NW_016813808.1:0-750 GCF_001698545.2 Rhinopithecus bieti | reverse complement strand
AAAAAAAAAAAAAAAAAAAAACAGAAAAAATCAAAAAACACTAAAATTCAAGAATATAGAAAGGCTAACCATGTAAACAAACATATATCAGACAAATACTTATCAAAAGAAAGCTACATTAATAATCACCTACATATCATGCAAAAATCATTATCATTATTAGTTATGATGACCATCACCAAATGATGATGATAATGCCCATCTACCAGGAATATCTAACAATCTTAAGCTTGAATACAGAACAGCCTTGGGCCAGACACAGTGGCTCATACCTGTAATCCCAGCAAGTTGGGAGGCTAAGGAAGAAGATCACTTGAGCCCAGGAATTTGAGACCAACCTGGGTGACAGAATGAGATCTTGTCCTAACAAAAAGCAACCTCTCAAAAACTAGCTTCAAAATATACAAAGTAAAAATTTACAGAAATAGAAAGCAAAAACCACCATGACAGTTGTAGATCACCACCCAACTTGGTCATAACCCCACAGATAAAACAGGCAACAATCAGCAAGACTTTAAGAAGATCTTAACCACACAAATCCTGTTTGCACTGCCTAAATAATACATACATTTTTTTCATGTGACAGAAAACATTTATAATATTTGACACATATTTGGCCACAAAGGAAATCTCAACACGTTATAAAGAACTGGTATCATACAGATCACATTCTCTGATCACAAAGGAATTAGGTAAGAAATCAGTTCTCAAGAAAAAAACCAAAATGTTTCATATTCTTAATTTTTTTTT
>NW_016813807.1:0-860 GCF_001698545.2 Rhinopithecus bieti | reverse complement strand
TCTAATTTCAGTTTCTTCCACTAGCAACTGGGAAAGCAGAGTAGAGGCTGGCCCTGGCCCTTCAAAGGCAGCACTGCTTGCATACTTTGAAATTATGGTGCTTGAGTGTTGCTACTCAATATTTTAACTAAAACTAGGAGAACGAGATTACAAAACTTCTTGAGGTGAAAATTTCAACTAACTTTGTATAAAATCATTGGCTATATTTTCCCAGATTTATAATTTTGTGAACTACTTCAAACTCTGTAAAACAAAAATTATGAGCGGTCACTGTTTCGGATTGAGCTCCTGTACTAGGCCCCAACAGACCAGACCAAACCAAATGGAGCCACTTATGCTAAATGCCATATTATCACACTGAAACTTTAAGGAAGCAGATCCCAAAACAGACCACTTTTTCCTGAAAACAGAAGACTCCAGTCTACCTGAATCAACATAATAAACCCCCTTTGCTTTAACCCTTACAAAAATGTAACCTGATGTTTACCAATTAGCTTTAAAAAATTATTTCATTTATTTGCTTCCACCTTTCAAAACTCACTGTTCTGCAACTGCTCAGTGGGAAGTCTCATTCAATTAGATCTATAACTAAATGTGTTGTAACTTTATCTTTTAACACCTGCATGAAACATTTAACTTTTAGATTTTTTTTTTTTTTTTTTTGAGATGGAATCTCCCTTTGCCGCCCAGGCTGGAGTGCAGTGGCCGGCTCTCAGCTCACTGCAAGCTCCGCCTCCTGGGTTTACACCATTCTCCTGCCTCAGCCTCCCGAGTAGCTGGGACTACAGGCGCCCACCACGTCCTCCGGCTAGTTCCTTGTATTTTTTAGTAGAGACGGGGTTTCACTGTGTTAGCCAGGA
>NW_016813806.1:0-1510 GCF_001698545.2 Rhinopithecus bieti | reverse complement strand
CTCTAGTTCTATAAGATGAAATCAAACATCACAAAACTGTTTCCCAAAAAGCTTCTTTCTAGTTTTATCTGAGGATATTCCCTTTTCACTATAGGCCTCAATGCGCTCCGGAATATTCCATTAAAATAAAATGAAAGCAGTGTTGGCAAACTGCTCCATGAAAAGAAATGTGTATTTCTGTGAGATGAATGCACACATCACAAACAACTTTCTCAGAAACCTTCTTTCTAGTTTTATCTGAGGATATTTCCTTTGTCACCACAGGTTTCAATGTGATCCAAAATATCCCATCTCAGATGCACCAAAACAGTGCTACCAAACTGCTCTATGAAAGCAATCATATAATTTTGTGAGATGAAATAACACATCAGAAAGCGACTTCTCAGAAAACTTCTTTCTAGTTTTTATATGAGGATACTTACTTTGTCACCATGAGCTTCAAAGCCCTCACAAATATTAGATTTCAGATTCCAAGAAAACAGCGTAAGTAAACTGCTCAATGCAAAGAGCAGTGTAACTCTGTGAGATGTATTCACACATCACAAAGCAGTTTGTCAGAAAGCTTCTTTTTAGCTTTTTTATGAGGATATTTCCATTGTCAAAATAACCTTCAATGAGCTCTGAAATATGTGATTGCAGATTCCAAGAAAACAGTGTTAGCAAGCTGCTCAATGAAAACAACTGAGTTGAATTCACACATCACAAAGCAGTTTCTCACAAAGCTTCTTTCTAATTTTTATGTGAGGATATATACTTTTTCACCATAGGCCCCAATATGCTCCCAAATATCAATTTATAGATTCCACAAAAGCAGTGTTAGCAAAGGGCTCCATGAAAGGAATCATGTTACTCTGTGAGATGAATTCACACATCATGATGAAATTTCTCATAAAGATTCTTTCTAGTTTTTATCTGAGGATATTTTCTTTGTCACCATAGGCTTCATATCGATCGAAAATATCCCTCCTCAGATTCCCCAAAAACAGTGCTACCAAACTGATCCATGAAAAGTATCATGTTACTCAGTGGGATCAATAAACCCATCACAAATCGGTTTCTCAGAAACAATTTTTCTAGTTTTATATGAGAATATTTCCTTTGTCACCATAAACTCCAACACACTCCCAAATATATCATTGCAGATTCCAAGAAAACAGTGTTAGCAAACTACTCAATGAAAAGAACAGTGTAACTCTGTGAGATGAAATCACACATCACAAAGAAGTTTCTCAGAAAGCTTCTTTCTAGTTTTTTTCTGAGGATAATTCCTTTTTCACTGTAGTCCACAATTCGCTCTGAAATATCCCTTTGCAGTTTATATGATAACAGCATTAGCAAAATGCTCCATGAAAAGAAAGGTGTAACTCTGCATGATGAATTCACACATCACCAAGAAGCTTCTCAGAAAGCTTCTCTCTACTTTTTATCTGAGGAGTTTTCTTTTGTCACCATAGGCTTCAATGCGATCCTAAACATCCCTTCTCTGGTTCTCCAAAAGAGTGTTACCAAA
>NW_016813805.1:6086-15254 GCF_001698545.2 Rhinopithecus bieti | reverse complement strand
ATCTCAGCTCACTGCAATCTCCGCCTCCCAGTTTCACGCCATTCTCCTGCCTCAGCCTCCCGAGCAGCTGGGACTACAGGTGCCCGCCACCTCGCCTGGCTAGTTTTTTGTATTTTTAGTAGAGACGGGGTTTCACCGTGATCTCCCTTGGAAGATCAATCCTGTCCTCCTACTCTTTGCTCCATGAGAAAGATCCACCTACAACCTCGGGTTCTCAGACCAACTAGCCCAAGGAACATCTCAGCAGTTTTAAATCGGGTAAGCGGCCTCTTTTTTACTCTCTTCTCCAACCTCTCTCACTACCCCTCAACCTTTTTCTCCTTTCAATCTTGGCGCCACCCTTCAATCTCTCCCTTCTCTTAATTTCAGTTCCTTTCCTTTTCTGGTAGAGACAAAGGAGATGCATTTTATCTGTGGACCCAAAACTCTGGCGCTGGTCACGGACTTGAGAAGACAGTCTTCCCTAGGTGTTTAATCATGAGGAGACGCCTGCCTGATTCTTCACCCATATTTCAGAGGTGTCTGATCACACAGGGACGCCTGCCTTGGTCATTGACCCACATTCCCTTGGTGGCAAGTCAATTGCGGGGATGCCTGCTTTGGCTGCTCACCCAACCCCTTCTCTCCGTGACTCTACCCTCTCTTCTCTCCACTTTCCTGGGGGTCAAGCACCTCCCATCCCTTCTCCACTTTCCTGGGGGCAAGCATCCCCACCCCTTCTCTCCGTGTCTCTAACCTCTCTTTTCTCTAGACTTGCCTCCTTCACTATAGGCAACCTTCCACCCTCCATTCCTCCTCCTTCTCCCTTAGCCTGTGTTCTCAAGAACTTAAAACCTCTTCAACTCACACCTGACCTAAAACCTAAACACCTTATTTTCTTCTGCAACGCCGCTTAACCCCAATACAAACTCCATAATGGCTCTAAATGGCCAGAAAATGGCACTTTGGATTTCTCCATCCTACAAGACCTAAATAATTCTTATTGTAAAATGGGCAAACTGTCTGAGGTGCCTGATATCCAGGCATTCTTTTACACATCGGTCTCTCCCTAGTCTCTGTTCCCAATGCAACTCATCCCAAATCTTCCTTTCCCTCCTGCCCATCCCCTCAGTCCCAACCCCAAGTGTCGCTGAGTCTTTTGAATCTTCCTTTTCTATGGACCCATCTGACCTCTCCCCTCCTCCCCAGGCTGCTCAGAGCCATGCTGAGCCAGGCCCCAATTCTTCCTCAGCCTCCGGCTCTCACACTCTATAATCCTTTTATCACCTCCCCTCCTCACACCGGGTCCGGCTTACAGTTTCGTTCCGTGACTAGCCCTCCCCCACCCGCCCAGCAATTTTCTCTTAAAAAGGTGGCTGGAGCTAAAGGCATAGTCAAAGTTAATGCTCCTTTTCTTTATCTGACCTCTCCCAAATCAGCATTTAGGCTCTTTTCATCAAATATAAAACCCAGGCCGGGCGCCCTGGCTCAAGCCTGTAATCCCAGCACTTTGGGAGGCCAAGGCGGGCGGATCCTGAGGTCAGGAGGAGATCGAGACCATCCTGGCTAACAGGATGAAACCCCATCTCTACTAAAACTACAAAAAGAAATTAACCGGGCATGGTGGAGGGTGCCTGTAGTCCCAGCTACTCAGGAGGCTGAGGCGGGAGAATGGCGTGAACACGGGAAGCAGAGCTTGCAGTGAGCCGAGATTGTGCCACTGCACTCCAGCCTGGGCGACAGAGCGAGACTCCGTCTTAAAAAAAAAAAAATATGTATATATACACACACACACACACACACACATATATATATATTTATATAAACCCAACCCAGTTCATGGCCCGTTTGGCAGCAACCCTGAGATGCTTTTCAGCTCTAGACCCTAAAAGGTCAAAAGGCCATCTTATTCTCAATATGTATTTTATTACCCAATCTGCTCCCGACATTAAACTCCAAAAATTAAATTCCAGCCCTCAAACCCCACAACAGGACTTAATGAACCTTGCCTTCAAGGTGTACAATAATAGAGTAGAGGCAGCCAAGCAGCAATTTATTTGAGTTGCAATTCCTTGCCTCCACTGTGAGACAAACCCCAGCCACATCTCCAGCACACAAGAACTTCCAAATGCCTGAACTGCAGCTGCCAGAGGTTCCTCCAGAACCTCCTCCCCCAGGAGCTTGCTTCAAGTGCCAGAAGTCTGGCCACTAGGCCAATGAATGCCCACAGCCTGGGATTCCTCCTAAGCCGTGTCCCATCTGTACAGGACCCCACTGGAAATCAGACTGTCCAACTCACCTGGCAGCCACTCCCAGAGCCCTTGGAACTCTGGCCCAAGGCTCTCTGACTCCTTCCCAGATCTTCTGGACTTAGCAGCTGAAGACTGATGCTGCCCAATCACCTTGGAAGCCTCCTGGACCATCACGGACGCGGAGCTTCGGGTAGCCCTCACAGTGCAGGGTAAGTCCGTCCCATTCCTAATACGGAGGCTACCCACTCCACATAACCTTCTTTTCAAGGGCCTGTTTCCCTTGCCTCCATAACGGTTGTGGGTATTGATGGGCAGGCTGCTAAACCTCGTAAAACTCCCCAACTCTGGTGCCAACTTGGACAAGATTCTTTTATGCACTCCTTTTTAATTATCCCCACCTGCCCAGCTCCCTTATTAGACCGAGACATTTTAACTAAATTATCTGCTTCCCTGACTATTCCTAGGCTACAGCCACACCTCATTACTGCCTTTTCCCCCAGTTAAAAGCCTCCTTCGCATCCTCCCCTCATATCCCCCCACCTTAACCCACAAGTATGGGATACCTCTACTCCCTCCTTGGCGACTGATCATGCATCCCTTACCATCTCATTAAAACCTACTCACCCTTACCCCACTCAACGCCAATATCCCATCCCGCAGCACGCTTTAAAATGATTAAAGCCCGTTACCACTCGCCTGCTACAGCATGAGCTTCTAAAACCTATAAACTCTCCTTACAATTCCTCCATTTCACCTGTCCCAAAACCGGACAAGTCTTACAGGTTAGTTCAGGATCTGCATCTTATCAACCAAATTGTCTTGCCTATCTACCCTGTGGTGCTAAAGCCATATACTCTCCTATCCTCAATACCTCCCTCCACAGCCCCGTATTCTGTTCTGGATCTCAAACACGCTTTCTTTACTATTCCCTTGCACCCTTCATCCCAGCCTCTCTTCGCTTTCACTTGGACTGACCCTGACACCCATCAGGCTCAGCAAATTACCTGGGCTGTACTGCTGCAAGGCTTCACAGACAGCCCTCATTACTTCAGTCAAGCCCAAATTTCTTCTTCATCTGTTACCTACCTCGGCATAAGTCTCATAAAAACACACGTGCGCTCCCTTCTAATCGTATCCGGCTAGTCTCCCAAACCCCAATCCCTTCTACAAAACAACAACTCCTTTCCTTCCTAGGCATGGTTAGTGCGGTCAGAATTCTTACACAAGAGCCAGGACTGCGCCCTGTAGCCTCTCTGTCCAAACAACTTGACCTTACTGTTTTAGCCTAGCCCTCACGTCTGTGTGCAGCGGCTGCCTCTGCTTTAATACTTTTAGAGGCCCTAAAAATCACAAACTATGCTCATCTCTCTATAGTTCTCGTAACTTCCAAAATCTATTTTCTTCCTGCCACCTGACGCATATACTTTCTGTTCCCCAGCTCCTTCAGCTATACTCTTTGTTGAGTCTCCCACAATTAACCATTGTTCCTAGTCCGGACTTCAATCAGGCCCCCCACATTATTCCTGATACCACACCTGACTCCCATAACTGTATCTCTCTGATCCACGTGACGTTCACCCCATTTCCCCATATTTCCTTCTTTACTGTTCCTCACCCTGAACATAGTTGGTTTATTGATGGCAGGGCTAATCGCCACTCACCAGCAAAGGCAGGCTATGCTATAGTATCTTCCACACCTATCAATCATTGAGGCTACCACTCTGCCCCCTCCACTACCTCTCAGCAAGCTGAACTCATTGTCTTCTTGCTTACAGTTTCTCCAAGCCATCACAGCTGATACCTGCTGGTGCTATCCCCAAACCGCCACTCTTAACTCTTAAAGTAAATAAATAATCTTTGCTGGCAGGGCTATGCTGAACCTCCTCAGGCACTCTCTAATTGGATGTCCTGGGTCCTCCCAATTCTTAGTCCTTTAACACCTGTTTTTCTCCTCTTTATTCCGTTTAGTTTTTCAGTTCATACAAAACAGTATCTAGGCCATCACCAATCATTCTATATGACAAATGTTTCTTCTAACAACCCCACAATATCACCCCTTACCACAAATATTCCTTCAGCTTAACCTCTCCCACTCTAGGTTCCTATGCTGCCCCTAATCTCGCTGGAAGCAGCCCTGAGAAACATTGCCTATTATCTATCCATACCACCCACCAAAAATTTTCGCCGCCCCAATACTTTACCACTATTTTGTTTTATTTTTCTTATTAATATAAGAAGACAGGAATGTCAGGTCTCTGAGCCCAAGCTAAGCCATCATATCTCCTGTGACCTGCACGTATACATCCAGATGGCCTGAAGTAACTGGAGAATAACAAAAGAAGTGAAAATGCCCTGTTCCTGCCTTAACTGATGACATTACCTTGTGAAATTCCTTCTCCTGGCTCATCCTGGCTCAAAGGCTCCCCCACTGAACACCTTGTGACCCCCACCCCTACCAGCCAGAGAACAACCCCCTTTGACTGTAATTTTCCTTTACGTACCCAAATCCTATAAAACAGCCCCACCCCTATCTCCCTTCACTGACTCTCTTTTTGGACTCAGCCCACCTGCACCCAGGTGAAATAAACAGCCTTGTTGCTCACACAAAGCCTGTTTGGTGGTCTCTTCACACGGACGCGAGTGAAAGCCACCATGCCCAGCTAATTTTTTGTATTTTTAGTAGAGATGGGGTTTCATCATCTTGGTCAGGCTGGTCTCAAACTCCTGACCTCAGGTGATCTGCCCACCTCAGCCTCCCAAAGTGCTGGGATTACAGGCATGAGCCACTATGCCTGGCCAGGCAGAAAGTTTAAAATTGGATTTTAATGCTATTTAGGAAACGAAGAGTAAGGTGTGTAAAATGAAGATAAATCTTGAGACCCCAAAATCACTAAGCAAAGCGAAAAGTGATGTTGGGAACTATGGCAGGCAAACCTGCCTCCTATTTTACTCCCAAATAAGACTGCTAGAATGATAAAAAGCTACATGCCTTCCTCACAGTTTGCCCACAAAGGACAAAGGACAGACAGAACTCAAAGTGATTTCTCTGAGGCCTGCCTGAGGCAAATGCATATCTGATAGCTTCCTCTGCCCTGTTGTTTTTGTAAAAATGCAGATTCACTGAACCAGACTACATTGTGTATTCAGTGGATGGTTGATCAAGAACTCAAAAGAATATAATCTCTTGTCTCTTATCTACCTGTGACCTGCAAACTCCCTGCTTCAAGTTGTCCCACCTCACTGGATTGAACCAATGTACATCTTACACATATTGATTGATGTTTCATGACTCCCTACAACGTATAAAAGCAAACTGTGCCCCAACCACCTTGGGCACGTGTCATCAGAACCTCCGAGGCTGTGTCACAGGTACGTCCTTAACCTTGGCCAAAATAAGCTTTCCAAATTGACTAATACGTATCTCAGATATTTGGAGTCCACAGGTACAATGCCCCCACAGAGTCACTCTAGGCCATGGGAAGGATCTGAGTGGCAGGTTGGAAATAAATAAAATTCATTTTTTTTCTTGGATTTCAAAGTGCATCATCACTGTGTGTGTGTGTGGCTGAGAAAGAACACAGTGCTGTCTACCAATTCCCTCTGGGCTCATAAGCAAGTGCTTGTTTACAGGAAAAGAAAAAGTGGCTCCTTAGCACCTTATATTGATGAAATGAGCCATACTAAGTGTATCATTGATCAATTTCCTGACAGCTCTGAATCAAAAGGTCAGAACCAAAGAGAGAAGGAAACTGGCTGGGGAAAAGCAAGCAGAATTGACCCAGGTGCTAAGTGCGAAGTCATTACCTCTCGATTCCCTACAGTGAGGAAAGAGAATTCCATTTGTCACCTCCTGGCACTTATTTCTGGACTCAGATGTTTGTCACCAAAAGGATGCTGAACAGTCTGTAGTCCCTCTTTATCATTTTGTTAAGGAGGAACCTGAGCTCCAAGTAGATTTTGGGGTTTCTCTGAATTTCTCATAGTCTTAACAGGCAATGACTAAGTGACAGAGCCCGGGTGTCCTGGGTTTCAGCATGTACAGTGCATAGCAACAGAGAGAGCAGGGGTGTCAGGGGAGACAAATGAGCCCCAGTCTCGTCATGGGGCAGTAGTGGGAGAATCACCTCTTCTATTTATAGAGACGAGCAAACACTGCTCTAGCATATTCATGTTTTAGTCTTCTGAAAACCCTGCTTTCCCATTTTACAGATGCAGAAACTGAGGCTCCAAGAGCAGAAGTGACCCTAAATTTTATGCTGCTGCTTCCCTTTTCTTGTGTGTCCCTTATTTCAAGAAATAGACTGAAGGTGCAGGTCCATTTCCTACCTAGACATGCAAACCTGACAAAGACAAAAAAAAAGAAAAGAAAACCAACAGAAAGCACTATATCTATTCTTGACCAGACATAGTGAGGCTGGCCCCATCTCACACACACACACACATTCACTTAACTGTTAAAACAACGTAGCAATATTTAGAATGCTTTTCGTACATCGATTTCCTAAATGAAGGTCAATACTTACTATAGTATAAATTAAAGTGAAATTCTTCAAGGAGTGACAGGATTCCATTCTGATTGAAAGACTGTTGCCACTGCCACATGTTTCTTTAACTTTTAGGAATGTCTTATACTCACATTCTTTGGTAGAAGAATAAGACTAAGCTGCTATCATTCCTGCATTCTACTGGCAAGTGTCCATGCTTTTACCCTTTCTTTTAAGGTATGACTCATCTCAACTTCCCTGGCTTTTCCTGTTGGAAATGAAAGTCTGACCCGAGGCAAGCTAGAAGCACTGGTGTGCAGCACATTTGCAGCCTCTTGGCTCCAGAGCACAGAATTAAAATTGTCAGATGCAGCCCCTGTGAGGGTTCCCAGACGCCGGCCAGGACAGCAGCAGTAACTACAAACCAGGGCGCCGGGTCTCAAAGCTGTGCTCAGAGCAGATTTATATCATGTAAATGATTGTTCTAATAAAGAGATTGGTACATTAGCCAAAACTCAAGGACATGCAAAATGTATTAGGCAATTTATAGTCCAACAAGTTTCCTGTGGCGAAGGCAGTAGAGAAACATTCCCCAAATGAATGTCATTTTAATTCTTCATCTAAAAGAATTATCATAACCACCGCTGGTTCTCCCCACTAAAATTAATTCTGCATTATCATCTACAATGGAGCAGGGGCCCAGTGCGGTGGCTCACGCCTGTAATCCCAACACTTTGGGAGGCCAAGACGGGCAGATCATGAGGTCAGAAGATCGAGACCATCCTGGCTAACACTGTGAAAACTAAAAAAAAATAGCAAAAAACCCAGCTAGGGCCAAGGTGGCGGGTGCCTGTAGTCCCAGTTACTTGGTGAGGCTGAGGCAGGAGAATGCGTAAACCCCGCAGGAGGCCAGAGGTTGCAGTGAGCTGATATCCGCCACTGCACTCCAGGCCCGGGGCAACAGAGCGAGACTCCGTCTCAAAAAAAAAAAAAAAAAAAAAATAATATATATATTATATATATAATGGAGCAGGACACTAGAAAACTGTGATGACCTTCTGTCCCTGCTGACACGAAGAGCTCAGCACCTGTTCAACACTGCAATCACACCTCTTAAATGTACAAAAGTTGCATTAATTCTTTGGAATTATATAAGCCTAGGGATCTGACATCGTTGTTTAGACTCTTTTAGTATACGTTCGATCTATAATATTTGCCACTGTTAAAAAAGAATCTTCAATGCTTGTACATTTTTAACTGCATTTAAAATAAGGAAATGGAAAAATCTCTTATGACCTGCAGAACCATGATTCCAAGTAACTGCAGTGTTATTAAAAATGGTGCAATAAAATTCATAGTAAAAAAACATAATTACCAAAAGATATTACCAAAAGTGCTAAGTGCGAAGTGGTGTGAGCCTGTAGTCCCAGCTACTTGGTAGGCTGAAGCAGGAGGATTCCTTGAGTCTAGGAGTTCAAGCTGTAGTGTGCTATGATCATACAAGTGAATAGCAACTACTCCAGCCTGGGCAACATAGCAAGACCCTGTCTCTTTAAAAAAACAAACAAACATTAATTACAGTAAGATAAACATTCAACTTTTTTAATTCGAAAAAAGAGACACAGAAGTCAATACAGGTGATAGTGGCTTCTGCTGGTAGAAATTACCAATAGTAGATGATACTCAAGAGCTTTCTGTGTTCCACTCTGCAGAGTATTGTCTGTCATCAAGGCTGCTGCTGGCCTCTCTAGGAGCTTTTGTGTCCACTAGAAAAAGATGTTCCTCTGGCCTGGCACAGCCTGTGGAAATGCTTGCCCCAGGGGCCAGAGTGCCAGCCGAGTGCCAGCCTACAGATGAAGGGGCCTTCAACTTAGGCCAGAACTTTGTGCAGAGTGCAAAATATGCACCCCTCTGTTGGCCCTGTCTGTAGAAGAAGTTAAGAAACAGATCAGTAAATGATGGTCTATTCATGTGACGAAATACTAGGAAGTCATCAAAATTGTGTTTTAAAGGATATTTAATAGCCAGGCATGGTGGTGGGCGCCTGTAATCCCAGCTACTCAGGAGGGTGAGGCAGAGAATTGCTTGAACCCAGGAGGTGGAGGTTGCAGTGAGCCAAGATCGCGCCACTGCGCTCCAGCCTGGGTGACAGAGCAAGACTTCATCTCAAAAAAAAAAAAAAAAAAAAAAAGAATGTTAAGTTAAAAAAAAAGATTATAGCCGGGCGCGGTGGCTCAATCCTGTAATCCTAGCACTTTAGGAGGCCGAGACGGGCAGATCATGAGGTCAGGAGTTCGAGACCATCCTGGCTAACACGGTGAAACCCCGTCTCTACTAAAAAATACAAAAAACTAGCCGGGCGAGGTGGCGGGCGCCTGTAGTCCCAGCTACTCCGGAGGCTGGCAGGAGAATGGCATAAACCCGGGAGGCGGAGGTTGCAGTGAGCTGAGATC
>NW_016813805.1:0-1580 GCF_001698545.2 Rhinopithecus bieti | reverse complement strand
GGTGGGGTGTCTCCCTGTCGCCCACGCTGGAGTGCAGTGGCGCGATCTTGGCTCACTGCAACCTCCACCTCCCAGGTTCAAGCAATTCTCCTGCCTCAGCCTCCCGAGTAGCTGGGATTACAGGCATCTGCCGCCGTGGCTGGCTAATTTTTGTATTTTTGGTAGAGACGGGGTTTTGCCATATTGCCCAGGGTGGACTCGAACTCCTGAGCTCAGGCAATCCGCTGGCCTCAGCCTCCCAAAGCACTGGGATTATAGGTGTGAGCCCCTGCACCCGGCCCTCAAGCTCTTTTTAATCTGTTTGCCTACTCTTGTTCTGTTAGTCCTCTCCCCACACCTTCCTCCCTCCCAGTGCTCCTCTGCCTTGAGTTGGTTTCTCTCTGCTTCTGCCTTAGGCCTGGTGCTTATGATTGGCGCGTGGACCCTGTAGTTCCCGGCAAGCCGCACCCCAAAAATCCACAGTCCAGGTGAAGAGCCGTGCCGTTGAAAACATCTCCAAGATAAATTTGGGGACTTGGCCGAATCTTGTTTATTCTGATCAAACCACAGAATGCCAAAGCAGGCATGATTTAGGTCAGCTCCTGGTTTTGATCTGAGGCACTTGCGGCCAACAGGTTGCCCAAGCAAAGCCAGCCAGGTTATGGCAGCGTTGACTGGGAGCCCAATGGGAGCCCTAGGGAGCTGGTTCCTTCTGTTCCAAGTAATGAGCAACTGCCATCAGCCATGGGTGACTCTGGAAAATCTCAAGCTCTCTGGTAGTTCAGCAACTGCTCAGGTGCCTCAAGGTGATGTTCAATGGCCTTTCTCAGCAACAGGGGCCATCTGCCATAGTTGTGGAAAGGCACTATTTAGTAGGATGCTCATTAAATGAAGTGCTGATAACCAAGAACTCACGGTAGGACAAAGCTGACTGTATTTTCTAAAATGCTCATAAAACTCTCATGCTATTCCAAAATCCTGCAGTTCTCCGATCAACATGTGGAGTCTTGGCCGGGTTCAGGCTCATGCCTGTAATCTCAGCACTTTGGGAGGCCAAGATGGGAGGACTGCTTCAGGCCAGGAGTTTGAGACCAGCCTAGGCAACTTAGGGAAACCCCATCTCGACAAAATATTTAAAAATTAGTCGAGCATGGTGGTGCACACCTATAGTCCCAGCTACTCAGGAAGCTGAGGTAGCAGGATTGCTTGGGCCTGGGAGGTCAAGGCTGCAGTGAGCCATGATCAGACCACTGCACTCCAGCCTAGGAAACAGTGACGTCCTGTCTTAAAAAAACAAAAAACAAAAAAGGCTGGGCACAGCGGCTCACGCCTGTAATCCCAGCACTTTGGGAGGCCTAGACGGGTGGTTCATGAGGTCAGGAGATCGAGACCATTCTGGCTAACACGGTGAAACCATGTATCTATTAAAAATACAAAAATTAGCTGGGCATGGTGACTGGTGCCTGTAGTTCCAGCTACTCGGGAGGTTGAGGCAGGAGAATGGTGTGAACTCGGGAGGTGGAGCTTGCAGTGAGCCAAGATCTCGCCACTGCACTCCAGCCTGGGCGATAGAGCGAGACTCAGTCTCAAAAAAAAAAGGG
>NW_016813804.1:0-1979 GCF_001698545.2 Rhinopithecus bieti | reverse complement strand
AAAAAAAAAAAAGTTTCATTTTTAAATTTAGCTGTCTGTGTGTCTGTGTCTTCAACACTTTCACGATTTTCTGCTCCTTGATAAGCAACATGCTTGATCCTGTCACAGACTCATTGAGCACACATGGCCGCTATAGGCCCTGCTAATGTGATCTGGACAATCTCATAAGAACTTTAGGTCTCATAGCATGAACCCCTCAAAGTCTGCCTGGGCACAAGCTGCATGCAGATTTTTGGTGCATCTGGGTTTGAGACAGCCTCATTTTGTTAAAGGCTGTATTGTAGGAAAACCTACAATGGTATGTCAAACTTTGAACCATTTTAAGTGTCTCTAGGCAGCATCTTTGGGAAGAGCTGTAAAATTTCTTTTTAAACAA
Source organism: Rhinopithecus bieti (assembly GCF_001698545.2). Lineage (NCBI taxonomy): Eukaryota > Metazoa > Chordata > Mammalia > Primates > Cercopithecidae > Rhinopithecus > Rhinopithecus bieti. The sequence continues at coordinate 1,603 of NW_016813804.1, read as the reverse complement.
ATCAAGCTAAAAAGGCTTACCTCCTCCACAGTACAATGGGGACGCCTCAGACCCTTGCCACTCTCTTCAGAAATCATCTCTGTTACAGCCTGTTCCTGAGGTTTCCACATTAAAGAACTCTCTGGATTACCTTTGCTATGGCGACGGCCACCTGGTCTTCTATTATAGCCTTCTGAGTTCAAAGTAAAACTGAGCAACAGAAAAAAAGAAGAAAAAAGTGTCACTATGCTGCTTAAATTGCTGGAATCTAAGCTCCAGACCATCCTGTGATTTAGCTGCTTTAGGTGAAGCTTACTCCTAGCAAGTCAGACAAGTACAATTATGCAAAAGTTAGATCTATCCCTAGAGCACAGGGCACCCCAGCATTCCACTATGGAATGTCTGTTTCTAAACTAGAGCTGCCACACAAAGAAAGCCTCTGCTTTCCTCTTCATGCCCATTTCCAACCCCAACTCTAGATTTAGCTCCCCTATTGCACATACCCCTTCTGATACTGCATTTTTCCTTTAGTCACCTGAAACCACTGAAATTCATTATTGGTGTGATTTATTTAGTGTCTATATTCCACACTAAATTCCATGAAAAGAGCTTACATCCTTTCACCACTGTATCTTAGTACAGGGTCTAAGCCAAAAGGCCCTCAATGAATATCTGCCGAATGCTAAATTAATAAATGCCAAAAGAACTGAAGCCTGGAATTCGCACCCAGTCACAGTTGCTGATGACAAAATCTGCCTTTCCTGCCATTACCAACAATGTGACAAACTGACATCATGCCCCTCTTTCCTTAGGTGACACTTTTGAAATGAATACCACTTATGTGGTGTTTCAAAAAAAAAAAAAAAAAGCATAATCTGAAACAAATCATCAGTAAATATCAGACAAAATTAAAATATTAATGCCAATGAACACAAAGAAAGGGCAAGGAGTTGTTGCAGAATAAAGTAGATCAAAGAGACATGAAAACTATGTGCAATACACAATCCTGCACTGGATCCTGTATTAGGAAAAAGAAAAAGCTGTAAGAGAAAAATTTAAATAAGACCTGTAGATTAAATAATAGTATTATATCAATGTTAATTTCCTGATGTTGGTAATCCATGATCATGTAAGTGAATGCCCTTATTCTTTTTTTTTTTTTGAGATGGAGTCTTGCTCTGTCGCCCAGGCTGGAGTGTAGTGGCACAATCTCGGCTTACTGCAACCTCTGCCTCCTGGGTTCACGCCATTCTCCTGCCTCAGCCTCCCGAGTAGCTGGGACTATAGGCGCCCACCACTATGCCCAGCTAATTTTTTGTATTCTTTAGTAGAGACGGGGTTTCACTGTGTTAGCCAGGATGGTCTTGATCTCCTGACCTTGTGATTCACCCGCCTCGGCCTCCCAAAGTGCTGGGATTACAGGCGTGAGCCACCGCGCCCGGCCTTTTTTTTTTTTTTTTTTTTTTTACAAAAGTTTGCTCTTGTCCCCCAGGCTGGAGGGCAATGGTGCGATCTCAGCTCACTGCAACCTCCGCTTCCCAGGTTCAAGCAATTGTCCTGCCTCAGTCTCCCAAGTAGCTACGACTACAGGCACCTGCCACCACGCCTGGCTAAATTCTTGTAT
>NW_016813803.1:4813-9651 GCF_001698545.2 Rhinopithecus bieti | reverse complement strand
CCAGGCCATGCAGCCAGGCTCCAGGAATCCCCAGGATCTCAGCCCCTCCAAGGGTACCTGGAACACTGAGGCACAGAGAGAGGCAATAGGGCTGAACATGCACTGAGCTTCCCACATGCTCCTGACAGTTTCAGGCCTCTGCCTCTTAGGACCCCAGATCCCCCTGATTCAGTCTCGTCTTAGTTCTGACTCTAGTGCCCAGAATTTGCCTCAAGTTACCAATCCAGAAATTGGAAAAGAACATCTCCAGGTCCCTGGCTTGGAGACCTGGACAAAGTTGTTCCAGGCTGCAGATGCCTGGCAGGAGGCAAGAAAAGGGCACACTCACTTTCCCCTTGTCCTGGGAGGCCCACGCACCAACATTGCCACCGCCGCTGCCACCAGGGAACACGGCAAAGTAGACACACACAGAGAGGAAAATGGGAAGGGTTGAGTGAACCTGGGACACTGCACCCCAACTTTAATGCTTGTGGAATTCAGTTAGCTAATATTTTGTTGAGGATTTTTGCATCAATATTCATTGGTGATATTGGCCTGTAGTTTTCTTTTTTGGATGTATCTTTGGTTTTGGTATCAGGGCGATACTAGCCTTGTAGAAAGAGTTTGGAAGTATTCCCTCCTTCTCTAGTTTTGGAATCATTTGGATAAGCTTGGTGTTAGTTCTTCTTTAAATGTTTGCTAGAATTCAGCAGTGAATCCTCAGGTCCCAGGCTTTTCTTTGCTGGGAGACTTTTTATTACTGCTTCAATCCCATTATTTGCTATTGGTCTGTTCAGGTTTTGGATTTCATCATGGTTTAATCTTGGTAGGCTGGATGTGTCTGGAAATTTGTCCATTTTTAGTAAGTTTTCCTATTTCTGTGCATATAGTTTGTGATGATAGCCACTAGAGATCCTTTGGGTTTTTGCAGTATCAGCAGTCATGTTTCCTTTTGTCAATGTTGTTTATCTTTTCAAAAAACCAACTTTCTTATTTTTTTGACACAGAGTCTTGCTCTGTCATCCAGGCTGGAGTGCAATGATGTAATCTCGGCTCACTGCAACCTCTGCCTCTCAGGTTCAAGCGATTCTCCTGCCTCAGCCTCCCGAGTAGCTGGGATTACAGGTGCGCACCACCACACCTGGCTAATTTTTGTATTTTTAATAGAGACGTGGTTTCACCTTGTTGATCAGGCTGGTCTTGAACTCCTGACCTCGTGAGCCACCCACCTCACCCCCACAAAGTGCTGTGATTATAGGCATGAGACACCACGCCTGGCCCACAGTTTGTTTTTACATTTTTTTACTTTTTTTTTTTTCTTTAGAGACAGGGTCTCATTCTATTGCCCAGGCTGCAGTGCAGTGGTGCAATCATGGTTCACTCTAACCTTGAACACCTAAATTCAAGAGATCCTCCCACCTCAACCTCATGAGTAGCTGGGCCTACAAGCCTGCACCACCACACCTGGCTAATTTTTCTAGTTTTTGTATAGACATGGTTTTGCTGTGTTGCCCAGGTTGGTCTTAAACTCCTGGCCTCGAGCAATCCTCCTGCCTTGACCTCCAAAGTGCCAGGATTACAGGCATGAGCCACCATGCCCGGCCTATATATACATTTCCTTTTCCATGTTATATAAAGTATGCTGTATGCATCCTTCTGGAATTTCTTTTTTTCACTTAATAGTATATTTGTTAGTTTCTTATTGTTGTTTATAGCTGGCGTTCATTCTTTTTGACTGCTTGTGACATCACCAGAAGATAGAGATCCTGAGATCTCTTAAGAACTGCTGCTGGGAGTGTACACTGGTATGACCACCTTGGAAAACAGTTTGGCTCCATCTCATAAGGTTGAATATTCACACTCCTCCCAGCCCCGCAATTCTACTCTACATCCAAGAGAAATTCTTGTCTATATAAAACAGGGGATGTGGACAAGGAATGTTCCTAACAGCTCTGTTCAAAACAGCAAAAACCTATTGCCCATCAACTGGAGAGTAGCTGACTAAATTGTGCTTTTTATTCACTTTGATTTCCTGTAGTCCTATGATGCAAGTGGCTTTCCCATGGCTAGCTTGGTGAGGGGGATACTCTTGGCAATAAAGTCTATGGTGGCAGTCCTGCTTAGCCCTAGGGCAATCGCTGCTACCCAAGAGGTACAGGCTTGTACCTGTAGGAAACAGCCATCATACAAATCAGCCTTTTCAAATGCTTCTGTCGCTGGGCTGAGTCCGAAGGACACCCTCTCCCAAAACATTACAAAGTGTATTGGGGCTACCATTTATCGAGCATTTATATGTGCCTGATCACGTACTAGTGTACTAATTGCATGCATTATTTTCTTATTTTATATATTTACTTGTTCATTTATTTGAGATAGGGTCTCTCTCTGTTGCCTGGGCTGGAGTGCAGTGGCACGATCATGGCTCACTGCAGCCTCAAACTCCTGGCCTCAAGTGGTCTCATCTCAGCTTCCTGAGCATCTGGGGACTACAGGCATAAGCCACCAAGTCCAGCTAATTTTTTAAAAAACATTTTTATAGAAATGAGGTCTGGCTTTGTTGCCCAGGCTAGTCTTGAACTCCTGGCTTCAAGCGATCTTCCCCCTTCAGCCTTATTATTGCATTTTATCTTCACCTTCACGCTGTAAGAGTGCTTGGTGGTAGGTGCTCCAAACAGTAGCCGTGTAGCAACCTCCACTCATAGGTGACGAGACTCAGTGTAGTCAAGCCACTTCTCAGAGGTCACACAGCTGGAGGGTGGCTGAGCCAGGATGAAGACCTGGGACTCTAAAGCTGGTGCGCCAGTAAATGAGAAAATCTCTGGGGATTCAGGATAGCTTCCTCCCCATAAGTCTTTCTCCAAAGGTTCGAAAAACAATGATGAATCTATCTTTCATAAAGCAAACAAAACTAGCAGCCCCTTCATTTTGGGGGGTTGTGGGGATAAAGGTTAGCTAAGCTTCAGGGCATCCCTTTTTCTTTTGGTATGTTTTTGAAATGGAGTCTCGTTCTGTCTCCCAGGCTGGAGTGCAGTGGTGCGATTTTGGCTCACTGCAAGTTCCACCTCCGGGGTTCACGCCATTCTCCCACCTCCCACCTGAATATCTGGGACTACAGGTGCCTGCCATCATGCCTGGCTAATTTTTTTGTACTTTTAGTAGAGACAGGGTTTCACCGTGTTAGCCAGGATGGTCTCGATCTACTGACCTCATGATCCGCCTGCCTCGGCTTGCCAAAGTGCTGGGATTACAGGCGTGGGCCACAGTGCCCAGCCCAGGGCATCCCATTTTAATCCTATATATTCATAAGGCACCTGCCAGCACCGCACCCCAAACCTAAAGAACCATGCACAGCTGTCTCTGTGGGGCATGGTGTGTCCCTGGATGTAAAGATTTTCCAATGTGTGCTTACAGGCCAGTGGCATCATCCTCAGTCACAGGTTAAAGGGCAGCTAGGCCTGGCCTGCTAGGCACCACCGTGAGAATCTGCTGAGCTTTCCAACTAGTTTATCTGTTGTTTGCCGTGAAAGATGCCCTGAAAAGAAGGGGTGTGGGTGGGAAGAGTTCTGATTTGAGGTCCCCGATCCAGGCACGATCTCCTTCCCCAGTCGCAGGAATCAGGAGACTCCATCTGTAAACACAGGTTCAAGCTATGTCCCCCAGCCCCCTCTTTCAACCAGGTGCCACCCTCTGCTTCTCTTCCATAGACAGCCTAGAGCTGCCACATTCCCTTAGGATCTGTGCCCTCGGGCCTGGCTTAATTTTTTCCTCTCCAAAGAGCCATCTGTAGGGCCAGAGGCCGGCAAAGCCTAACTCATTACTGGATGCCGGTTCCTTTGCCTGACTTTCAGTGACTCCTACCTTACCCTGGGGGTTTATGTTTCTTGTCTCAGCACTAACATTTCTCATTCCTCCACAAGTTGAATTGCTCACTCCAGCCATCTGAAGCATGCTCCTCTTGACACAGTTAACTCTAGGCACATGGTTGGTGGTAGGAAAAAAAAAAAGCATTACGTCAATTTCATTGATCAACAAAAGTGCTGGCTCCATGGCAAAGTCAACTTGATAGTGCCTGGGCCTCTGAGTTCAAAAGCCTTCTAGACAAAGGGCTCTGAGCTGAAACATGAGCATGCACACAAATGCCCCCCTCTAGGTCTGATGAGGTAATTTGTATACTTGGTTGTTATCCCTGAGCATTCTCCTGCCTCATTAATGCACGTGTAGCCAACACAATAATAATCATAGCTAATAACGGCTAAAGCTGAGGACTTTCCAGAGTCAGGCAGTGGCTTTAAAAACTTTAAAGTTTTCACACAGACTCTCATTGAATAATTTCTATTTTTCAGATCAAGTAACTTAGACTTACTGTCACATTTGGGATTAAGTTAAAAAAAATACAAAGAAAGAAACTTTGGCTTAAAGCTGTCAAGTATTTCACAGCCAGCAAGTGGCTAAGTTGGAACTTGAACCCAGGCAGTCTAGCCCCGGGATCCTGTGCCCTTACCCATTATCCAGTGTTGGCTACGCAAAACTAACGTGTACACGTTTTCAACTATAAATGGGTGACATATTTTTCCTATATTTTACCTAGGTGACTTTCAGTTTGGGGGTATCTACTTACACAATCTATTGACCTGGACATTAACTGAGAACAGAAAGAAACTAATGAACTCTGAAAAACATAAAACATGAGCAACATGATGTCACCGCAAAAGACAAATCAGCACACAGCCTTCTTGTGACTGTATTTTGCTGACAGTCCACGAGCTAATAAGCAGCCTGAACTCAGCAGTGCTCTGTTCCCTTGGGACAGGGACACACACACACACACACACACACACACACACACACACACACACACA
>NW_016813803.1:0-2321 GCF_001698545.2 Rhinopithecus bieti | reverse complement strand
CGACCCGGCTAATTTTTGCAGTTTTAGTAGAAATGGGTTTCACCATCTTAGCCAGGCTGGTCTTGAACTCCCGACCTCATGATCTACCTGCCTCAGCCTCCTAAAGTGCTAGGATTACAGGCGTGAGCCACCATGCCTGGCTGAACTTTCAAGAAGTTCATGCATCAATTTTTAAAAAGTTATGATATCAAAAGATAGCTGTGTCCTACATTTGGAAAGATAACAAAAACTGAACATTCTGGCAGGCAGTTTTGCTGACTGGTGCTTGAGATAGAGCCACACATTGGGCTCAGTGGATTTCTGGAGAAAAATAGAGAAAGTTATTTCTAAATAAGACCAAAAAATCCTTTTCTTAAACAGTGACAGGTAAAGAGGTTGTCTTGGTTAACCTTGAAATGTGTTACCCTTGATTAAGACAGTTTTATGGTGGGGATGGTAGTGGTGATAAACTTTTTTGAAATGTGTCCCCTTATAGTAACCTTTGTGGTAGCTGTCACAGATGACTTCATCCTCACAGGCCTTAGAATTACTGTAAAAATAATAGAATGAAGGAGAAACAAAGAACCTGAATGATTAGATGCTTAGATAATTGTAATATGTTTTCATAACCGGTGAAAAAGAGCAGTGTTAGAAGTACTTAAACATTCTATGTAAGGAACACTGCCTGAATTTATATTGTGATTTTTGAGCACCATTCACTGTTTAAAAACTGGCATATTGCAGATCATATTTTAAAGACAAATAGAAAACTTACCTTTTCAAGATTGATATGGAGCTTAACCTTATCAAAATTACAAAATTTGAAGCATATGATTGAAAAATATTAATGCATAGGTTTAAATATTGGTCATCATTTTAGATGTCTTTCAAAATAGATTGTCTCTTAAATATAAAACTGAACAAACTTTTAACATGTTGTAGAGTTTATGCTGAAGGTTAAGTTTCCTGGGGTGGTGGATATTTTATAATATGGATAACAGGACGTTCTTATTTGAAGAAATTTAGAAAATCTTTAGGCAAAACTAGAAAATATTACCGATAATTCTACCATTCAGAAGGTACCACTATCAGAATTTTGTATTTTTCCAGTCATCTGCTCATCTCTTTTCTCCTATGCTTGTATATGTTCCCTCTCCCTTGAAAAATCAGATTTTTTTTTTTTTGTAATCTGCTTATTCACTCAACAATATTGTAGATCCGTGTCATAACTTACTCCTCTACAGTGGCTTCAGTTATTGTGCGCTTTCTGTTGGATGACTATACCATCTAGTCAGTCATGTTTCCTGGTACTGAATACATGGGTGTGTGTGTGTGTGTGTGTGTGTGTGTGTGTTTCTACCTTAACTAATGCTTTAGACATCACTAGGTAGAGCTAAATGCTTGAAACCTTCCAAGTGGTGGCTTTCAGTTCTCATTGCTGAATTGGTTTCTAGAGATGGAACAAATTATTTGTATGGTAAGTTTGTTTGTTTGTTTGTTTGAGACGAAGTCTTGCTCTTGTCACCCAGGCTGGAGTGCAATGGCATGATCTTGGCTCACGGCAACCTCCGCCTCCCAGGTTCAAGTGATTCTCCTGCGTCAGCCTCCCAAGTAGCTGGGATTACAGGTGCGCGCCACCACGCTGGCTAATTTTTGTAGTTTTAGTAGAGATTGGGTTTCACCATGTTGGCCAGGCTGGTCTCGAACTTCTGACCACAGATGATCCACCTGCCTCAGCCTTTCGAAGTGCTGGGATTACAGGTGTGAGCCACCATGCCCAGCCATTTTTTCTTCTAGGTACCAGCTTGTATTTACCAGTTTGGTAAAAGTGTTACAAAGTGTGCAGTAAAATGGGCATTCTCACAGTCATGGCACAAAGTATAATTATCTTTGACTTTCTAGAAAGCAGTTTGGCTTTGTAGAAACTTGCCTAACCTCTCCTCGTTTAGGCAAGATAAATTCTGACTACCCCAAGGTGGCCAACCTTGTCCCTGTGATTCCAGATCTCCCAGAAGGAGAGGTCTAGTCTCAGGGAAAACCCACATTTTCTTAGTTTAGCCCACCTGGCAGCTAATCACTGGAAATGAGTGGGCTGGTTGAGTCCTGTGGTCAGGTTTTGTGTCAAGAGAGGGAGGTGGAAAGATGGGAGGGAGGTAGCAAAACTGGCCTCAATGGAACTATGTAAGTTAATATGGAATGGCAAAGGGATATTTCTTTCAATGAAGAAATTCTAGAAAAGGAAGGAAAGTGGAGGAGAAGGCAGCGGTTCTCAAAGTTTTGGAATCAAGACTCCTTTACACTCTTAAAAATATATTGAGGCCAGGCGCGGTGGCTCAAGCCTG
>NW_016813802.1:0-223 GCF_001698545.2 Rhinopithecus bieti | reverse complement strand
ATACAGAGTAATGGGATTGCTGGGTCAAATGGTATTTCTGGTTCTAGATCCTTGAGGAATCACCACACTGTATTCCACAGTGGTTGAACTATTTACATTCCCACCAACAGTGTAAAAGTGTTCCTATTTCTCCACAGCCTCACCAGCATCTATTGTTTCCTGACTTTTTAATAATCACCAGTCTGACTGGTGTGAGATGGTATCTCATTGTGGTTTTGATTTG
>NW_016813801.1:0-413 GCF_001698545.2 Rhinopithecus bieti | reverse complement strand
TATATATATATATGTGTGTGTATATATATATGTGTGTGTATATATATATATGTGTGTGTATATATATATGTGTGTGTGTGTATATCTATGTGTGTGTGTATATATGTGGGTGTGTGTATATATATATGTGTGTGTATATGTGTGTGTGTATATATATGTGTGTGTGTGTGTATATATATATGTATGTGTGTGTGTGTATATATGTGGGTGTGTGTATATATATATGTGTGTGTGTATATACATATGTGTGTGTATATATATGTGGGTGTGTGTGTATATATATGTGTGTGTGTGTATATATGTGGGTGTGTGTATATATATATGTGTGTGTATATATATGTGTGTGTATATATATGTGGGTGTGTGTGTATATATTGTGTGTGTGTATATATATGTGTGTGTGTATATATGTG
>NW_016813800.1:23955-25688 GCF_001698545.2 Rhinopithecus bieti | reverse complement strand
TGAAAAGTTCACTTTATAAGCATGTATCTCACATTTACCTCATTTATTCATTTTAACAATCATACTTAGATTACTTATGAAAACTGACATATCAAGCAAAGCCAGTTGGCTGGGCATGTTGGCTCACGACTCTAATTCCAGCACTTTGGGAGGCTGAGGTGGGCAGATCACTTGAGGTCAGGAGTTTAAGACCAGCCTGGCTAACTGGGTGAAACCATATCTCTACTAAAACTACAAAATTATCCAGGTGTAGTGGCGCACGCCTGTAATTCCAGTTACTCAGGAGGACAATGCACGAGAATCAGTTGAGCCTGGGAGGTGAAGGTTGCAGTGAGCCCAGATCACACCACTACACTGCAGCCTGACTCAAAAAAAAGAAGAAAAGAGAAAAGAAAAGAAAAGAAAAAAGAAAAAAAGACAAGAAAAGAAAAGAAAAGAGGAGGTTTCATAACCAGGAGGGAGAGAAAGACCCTTCCTAACAAATTCCCAAATAAAACTGAACTCAACCCCCCCCAGAAAATGGCAGTTTGATCCAAGAAAGACTCACCACGGGGGAAAGAAACAACCAGAAAAGCAAAAGCTCAAGGGGGCCAAGTGTGCAGACCTCACGCCATAGTTCCAGAGGTCATTGATGTCTCCAAGGTGAGTCAGCTGCAGATCCCATTTCTGACACCACAAATATCAAAGTCAAAGACTATGGAGATGAATCTCTTTTCATAACTACAATATCAAGGATGTTATATTATGGTTTTTTTTTGTTTTAAGAAAGGGTCTCGCTCTGTCACCCACCCTGACGTGCGGGGGCACAATCTCGCCTCACTGCAACCTCTGCCTCCCCTACTCAGCCTCTGGAATAGCTGGGATTACAGACATACAACACCACATCCAGCTAATTTTTTGTATTTTTTGTAGAGACAGGGTTTCACCACGTTGTCCAGGCTGGTCACGAACCCCTGGGCTCAAGCAATCCGCCAGCCTCGACCTCCCAAAAGGCTGGGATTACAGGCGTGAGCCACCATGCCCGGCCATGAATTTCTAAACATTTTATTTCAGAATCATAAAACTGTAATCTGAGGCATACACACAAACTGTCTGGTCTTTGGTATGTCCAAAGAACAAAGAGAAAGTTGAGAGTTTTATTAGAAACAGAAATGTTACCTATATTTTTTAAAGCAAGTCCATTGGCACCAGAGAAGCTTTCGGGAGCTGGCAAGCTGTGATTGGTGAGTGCGGACAATAGGTAAAACAAACCTTAGAGTCATTGCAGGTTGTTTCAGCATTTACACAGCAAAAGTGGTCTTAGGGTGGCAGTAGGCCATTTCAGCCACCAGCCTTGTGGAAAATTCACTTCTTGGAGCAGGTGCAATGTGCTCTGAGTGCTTTTTCCCCTGACCACCCAACTCTGACATAGTTGTGTATGCCAAGAATGACTCAATTCAGGTGGGTTGTGGTGGAGCACGCCTGTAATCCCAGCACTTTGGGGGGCCAAGGCGGGCAGATGACTTGAGGTCAGCAGTTCCAGACGAGCCTGGTAAACATGGCAAAACCCTGTCTCTAGTAAAAATACAAAATTAGTGGGGTGTGGTGGCGCGTGACTATAGTCCCAGCTACTCAGGAGGCTGAGGCAGGAGAATTGCTTCAACCCAGAAAGCTGAGGTTTCAGTGAGCCAAGATCACGCACTGCACTTCAGTCTGGATGACACAGCGAGACTTCATCTAAAAAAAAAAAAAAA
>NW_016813800.1:16839-22199 GCF_001698545.2 Rhinopithecus bieti | reverse complement strand
AACCTGCTATTTCTCACTGATCATTTTTAAAATATTTTTTCCTTGTCTTTCACAATTTTACATTTCACTGTTCCTGTGTGTGTGTACTATAACACCTTTAATTCTTAAGTCATTTTTCTAAATCTGAGAAATTCTTATTCATTACTTAAATATACTCTCCTTTTTAATGACTATATTTTCTTGTTATAAGGCTACTATTAGATGTGTTCTGATATTTGTTCTTCTATCCTCCCTATTAATTAACTTTTCCTTCATTTACTTCTTCTCTATCCATTACTGATTACTTTTATGAATTCTTTAGATGCATTTCCTCAGCTCAGTAATTGCTTTTTCAACTATATCAATTTTAACATCCAACTATTCCACTGAATTATTTGTTTGAGCAGTTAATGTTTTCATATACAATAGGTTTTCTTTTTATTGATTGATTCATTTCTTCATTTATTTGAGACAGAATCTTCCTCTGTCGCCCAGGCTGGAGTGCAGTGGCACGATCTTGGCTTACTGAACCTCTGTCTCCCGAGTCCAAGCAATTCTCCTGCCTCAGACCCTTGAATAGCTGGAACCACAGGCCTGTGACACTATGCCAGGCTAATTTTTGTATTTTTAGTAGAGACAGGATTTCACCATGTTGGCAGGCTGGTCTCGAACTTCTGACCCCAGGTGATCCACTCCCCTAAGGTTCCCAAAGTGCTGGGGTTTTAGGCCGGAGCCCCGGGGCCTGGTCTTCCTTTTTTTTTTTTTTTTTTTTTTTTTTTTTTTTTGACAGAGTTTCACTCTTATTGGCCAGGCTGTTCTTGAACTCCTGACCTCAGGTGATCCTCCTGCCTTGACCTTCCAAAGTGCTGGGATTACAGGCATAAGCCCCATCTCTGGCCTTTTTTTATTTATTTATTTTTAGACGGAGTTTCACTGTTGTTGCCCAGGCTGGAGTGCAATGGTGTGATCTCAGCTTACTGCAACCTCCGCCTCCCAGGTTCATGTGATTCTCCTGCCCCAGCCTCTTGAGTAGCTGGAGTTACAGGTGTGCACCACCACGCCCAACTAATTTTATATTTTAGTAGAGATGGGGTTTCGCCATGTTGGTGTTCCTTGAACACCAAAAGAACTTCTCTTTTCTTTCCTGTCCCTCCTCCCATCTTCCAAGCTTATAATACTGGGAATTTTAGTTCAAGACTGTAATTTTTTAAATTTACAGTCTAAAGTTTACACTTTTCAATACATTTTACTATTTTTCTCCTCACCATTGCTGATTGAAATCACCCCCTTTCTCCTAAATTTAGTTTTCCCTTCTGATAGAACTGTATACCAATAATGATTTCTGAAGGGTATATGTGTCGTGAATTTTCTGAAATATTTTTTCCCTCATTCTGGATTATCCTGGCTGTATACAGATATCTAGGTTCACCTTTTTGTGTTTGTTTGTTTTTGTTTTGTTTTGTTTTGTTTTGAGACAGTGTCTGGCTCTGTCACCCAGGCTGGAATGCAGTGGCACCATCTCAGCTCACTGCAATCTCCACCTCCTGGACTCAAGCGATTCTCCTGCCTCAACCTCTCAATTAGCTGGGACTACAGGCACGTGGCACCACATCTGGCTACTTGTATTTTTTGTAGAGATGGGTTTCGCCTTATTGGCCAGGCTAGTCTCAAACTCCTAAGCTCAAGCAATCCTCCCGTCTCGGCCTCCCAAATGCTGGTACTACAGGCATGAGCCACTGCGCCCGGCCCAAAGTTATCTTTAATCAGCTCCTGGAAAAACTTCTCCATTGCATTTTCTCTTCTCTTTTTCTCTGGGACCTTTCAGGATTTTATCTTTCTCCTAGAAATTTTACTCCTATGGTGTGTGGAGGTGGGGGTGGGGGAGCGAGGGTGCACCCGTGTGTGTGTGTGTGTGCACATGTGTGTTAATCACGCTCAGAACTAGGTGGCTCTTTTCAGGTGAAGATTCATGTCTTTGTTTAGTTGAGAAAATTCTAAAACATTATTTCTTCAAGTGCTGCCTTCTCTCCAGTCTTTCTATTCTTTTCTTCTTTTTTTTTTTTTTTTTTTTTCACAGAGTTTTACTCTGTCACCCAGTCTGGAGTGCAGTGGCACAACCTCAGCTCACTGCAATCTCTGCCTCAGGAGTTCATGTGATTCTCCTGCCTCAGTGTCCCTAGTAGCTGGGATTTCAGGTGCCTACCACCCCACTGGGCCAATTTTTGTATTTTCAGTAGAGATGGGGCTTCACCATGTTGGCCAGGCTGGTCTCTAATCCTCACCTCAGGTGATGTGCCTGCCTCCCAAAGTGCTGGGATTACAGGCATGAGCCACCGCGCCTGACCCGGTCTTTCTATTCTCTATCTCTGGAACTTCTATTGGATGAACATTGAAACTTCTGGGATCTATTCTCCATTTCCTTTATTATTTTTCTTTCATACTTTCTATTGCATAGTCCTTTTCTGCTATACGGTGAAGTAGTGCCATGCCTGAACACATTTTTTTCACTGGGTTGTTCCAGTTTCTCTTACTGATATGCAAAAGCTCTGTTGTATATTAGAGATGGTTACTTTTAATTTATTGCGGATCCTTCACCATTTTCCCCAAATTTGCCTTTTAAACAGTTGTTTATGGTGTCTTTTGACTTAGATGATAGTTTAACTTTTACATCTTTATGTCAGATTCATTGTTTATAGCCTTGGTGTAATGTCAGGAAGTGCCTATGCCAACTCAAGATGTCTTACACTGTAATATTTTCCTAAATTTTCATCTAGTTCTTTATGATTTCATGTTTTCACATTTAAGTCACTGAATTTTTAGAATTTACTATTTTATGTGGTTTAAAGTGAGGATTTAATCTTTATTTTTTCAAATGGATAGACACTTGTCAAGCAATAATTTATTATACAACCCACCTTTTGCCCACTGTTTGGAAATGCCTGCCTCCCAAAGTGCTGGAAATGCATGCTGAAGTCTGCACATAAATTAGTCTCTTTCTTGATTTTCTATTTTGTTTCACTAATAAATCTGTTTCTATGTGTATTCATTTTGTATTGTTGCTATAACAAATTGGCAATAGCTAAGACAATGCTGGACGCGGTGGCTCATGCCTGTAATCCCACCGCTTTGGAAAGCCGAGATGGGCGGATTGCTTGAGGTCAGGAGTTTGAGACCACCATGGCTAACATGGTGAAACCCCATCTCTACTAAAAATACAAAAATTAGCCGGGTGTGATGGCACACGCCTGTAATCCCAGCTACTCAGGAGGCTGAGACAGGAGGATCCCTTGAACACAGGAGGCGGAGATAGAAGTGAGCCGGGATCACCCCACTGAGCTCCAACTTGGACGACTACAGTGAGACTCCATCTCAAAATATACATATGTAGCTAAGACAAGTTTTGAAAAAGAAGAATAAGGTGGGAGGAATGGCTCTACCATATTTGAATACTTCTTATACAGCTACAGGAATCAAGACTGTAGTATTGTGAGAAGAATAGACACGTAGATCACTGGAACAAAACAGAGAACCTAGAAAAGAACGTAGAAATAGCCCCACACTGATTTTTTACAAAGAGACAAAAAGAAGGAAGGATCGTCTGCTTAACAAATGGCGCTGGAGCAGTTGCATATCCATAGGCAAAAAAGAAAGAAAGAAAAAAAAATCTTTATACAGAAAAAAAAACCCCAACACCCAGTGAATCATAGATTTAAATGTAAAATATAAAACTGAAAAAAACTTTCACAAGAAAACAGGAGAAATGTCTAAGATCTAGGGCACAGTGAACGGTTCAAACAACATAATCCATAAGGAAAAAAAAAAATTAGATTTCATCCAATTTAAAACTTTGGCTCTGTAGAAACTGTGTTAAAAGGATGAAAAAACAGGGTATAAACTGGGAGAAAATGTTTGCAAACCACATATCCAACCGAGGACTCACATCCAGAATATATAACGGGTATGTATAGTACTCTCAAAACTCACCGGTAGGCTGCGCGTGGTGGCTCACGCTTGTAATCCCAGCACTTTGGAGGTGGAGGTGGACGGAGCGTAGATCCCTTGAGGCCAGGAGTTCGAGACTAGCCCGGGCAACATGGCAAAACCATCTCTACTAAAAATACAAAAATTGGACAGGCATGATGGGTCGCGCCTGTAATCCCAGCTATGCGGGAGGCTGAGGCATGAGAATCGCTTGAACCTGGGAAGCAGAGGTTGGAATGAGCCAAGATCATGCCACTGCATTCCAGCCTGGGTAACACAGCAAGACTCTGTTTCAAAAACAAAACAAAACATTGATAAAAGCAAACAAACAAATAATCCAATTAGAAAATTAAGAAAAGATATGAACATATATTTCACTGAAGAGGAAATAAGCAAAGAAGTATATGAAAAGATGTTCAACATTCATTTGCTTCACTAGATGCAAATTAAGATCATGATGAGGTATCACTACACCCTTATTACAACAGCTCAAATAAAAGATGTACTGACAACATCAAATGGTGACAAGGATGCAGAGGAACTGGACATCTTATAAAATGCTGCTGGGAAGGTAAAATCTTACAGCCACTCTGGAAAGCAGTTTGGTAGTTTCTTATACAACTAAACATGCAATGACCATACAATTCAACAATTACACTTCAGAGAAATTAAAATTTATCCCCATCCAGAAATTTGTACATAATTGTTCATAGCAGCTTTACTTGTAATAGCCAATAGCTGGAAATAATCAATATGTCCTACAATAAGTGAATGGTCAAGCTGTGGTACATCCATCCCATGGAATACTACTCAGTAATAAAAATGAAATATTGGTCGTGCACCGTGGCTCATGTCTGTTATCCCAGTACTTTGGGAAGCCGAGACAGGCAGATCATGAGGTCAGGAGTTCAAGACCAGTGTAGCCAACATGGTGAAACCCCATCTCTACTAATAATACAAAAATTAGTTGGGCCTGGTGGTGTGCACCTGTAGTCCCAGCTACTCAGGAGGCTGAGGCACCTGAATCGCTTGAATCCGGGAGGCAGAGGTTGCAGTGAGGCAAGATCACACCACTGCACTCCAGCCTTGGCAACATAGTGAGACTCTGTCTCAACAACAGCAACAAAAATATGAACTATTGATACACAAATATTAATATCTTGGATGAATCTCTAGGGAATTATGCTAAGTGAAATAAGCCTCTAAAATGTTATGTACTATGAGATTTCATTTGTACAGCATTCTAGAAAAGACAAAATTGTAGAAATGAAAAACAGATTAGTGGTTGCCACGGGTTAGGGATGGTAGATGGGAGGAGAGTCGGTATTACTAAAAATAAGTAGCACAAGGGATAGCATTGTGGTGACGGAAATGTCTGTACCTTTTTTTTTTTTTTTTTT
>NW_016813800.1:11463-15206 GCF_001698545.2 Rhinopithecus bieti | reverse complement strand
ATAAATAAATAAATAAATAAATAAATATTTTCCTCTGATGGCAGTTATAACATCAGAAGGTAACTTCATGGGCTCATTTCTCAAGATAATACCCATTTTTTTCTGCATTTTCAGCAAGGTTTTCTTCTTCTAAAACCTCAAGGGCTGAAATGGCCACTCTGCAGCCTAGTGGATTGCCACAGTATGTGGACCCATGTTCCCCTGCCTTAATGGTCAGCATTATGTCATTGTTCCTCAGCATGGCAGACACAGATTATCAGCCCCCAGAAAGGGCCTTTCCAAGGAGGACTGTATCAGGTCTGACATTTTCATAATCAACAACCAGTTGATTACCAGATTACCAGATTACCAGACATCTACCAGTTCTGGCCAATCCTGTCTGTATTTCATCAGCAATGAACGGAACCAAGATGGGAGCACGAGCTGGGATGAGTGTAAGTTAAAAAACCACAAAGCTTACTGTTCTTACGGAGATTCAGCTCGTTTTTTCTCTTTCTTTCTTTCTTTCCTTTTTTCTTTCTTTCTTTTCCTTTCTTTCCTTTCTTCCTTCTTTCCCTTCCTACCTTCTTTCTTTCATTCTTTTTTCTTTCTTTCTTTCTTTCTTCCCTCCCCCCTTTCTTTCTTTCCATCTTCCTTTCTTTTCTTTTCTCTTCTTTCTTTCCTTTCTCTTTTTCCTTTTTTTTTTTTTTTTTTTGAGACAGTCTGGCTCTGTCACCCACGTTGGAGTGCAGTGGTGTGATCTCAGCTCAGTGCAAACTCTGCTTCCCAGGTTCAAATCATTGAGTAAGCCCAGGAGGTTGAAACCAGCCTGGGAAACATAGCAATAGGCAGGGTGGTGCAGGCCTATAGTCCAGAGGCCAAGGCAAGAGGATGGCTTCAGCCCAGGAGGTCGAGACCAGCCTTGACAACATAACGAAACTGTCTCTACTAGAAAACTTAAAATTTCAGTGGGAGCGGGGTGGTGTGAGCCTGTAGTCCCAAGGCCGAGGCAGGAGGATTGCTTGAGCCTGAGAGGTTAAGGCCAGCCTAGCTAACATAGCGAAACCCAGTTTCCACAAAAAAAAAAAAAAGCCTGGGCAGGGCGGTGCATGCCTGTAGTCCCGAGGCCGAGGCGGGAGGATCACTTGAGCACAGGAGGTCTAGACCAGCCTGGCCAACATAGCAAAGAAGGCTCTACTAAAAAAAAAAAATTAGTTGGAGCGGGGTGGTGCATAGATGTAGTTTGGGGATCTAGGCGGGAGGATTGGACAAGGCGGATGTAACCAACACCACAATCACATCCCATAAGTAAATACATTTTCCTGTCTCCAGGGCTCCAGGTAAAGGATGGTAATTGTGCACACCACACTTAGATTCCCTTTCAAAAACGTAATCAGAGGTTGGAGGGCCTTGGACTATTTTTTCAGTTGCAACATATAGAAGCCACTAAAGAATGAACGCCACAACAAAATGTGGCTGGAGGTGGCGACAATATTCTGCAATGTCACTGCCCAAGGATGATGGACCAATCAGGGCAGTTAATGAACTCCATCGGGCCAATCAGAAGTCAGAACAGTAGGCGGGATAAGCGAAGCTGATGTGGCGTCTATCAGTCCAGCCTCCAGGGACAGAACCTTCCCAAACGGGAAGGGGCGGGGGGCGGGGAGCCAGGGCGGAGACTCTGATTTTCACACCTAAAGCATCCCCTGGGATTAGCTACTTTAAGTTCAGAGTACGCATGCTCTGACTTTCTGTCTTTCTGGATACTTCCAAAATCAGAGTAAGGATGCACTGATTTTGTCTTTTCATTCTTCCTACCCATCTCCGAACCTCTCCCCTACCCCTCCACCAGTGGTGCATTTGTTATCTAGTTTTAATAAAGAGCGTATATGAGGCAGGCCGCCATCTCAAATCCTTCCTGTCAGTTTCCAACATTTTCAGGTATGGGATTTTTCCTAGGAACTCTGTAGTAACCTAAGAAATTTGGGCCGGGAGAGGTGGCTCACGCTGGTAATCCCTGCACTTTTGGACGCCACAGGTGGTGGATCGCTTGAACCCGGGAGGCAGAGGTTGCAGTGAGCCAAGATCAGGTCACTGTACCCCAACCTGGGCAACAGAGTGAGACCCTGTCTTGAAAGGAAAAAAAATAAAATAAAGCTCACTCAAATCATTCCTCCTGGGCTCAAGCAGTCCTCTCTCTTCAGCCTTGAGACTACAGGTGCTGGCCACCTGGCCCCTGCTAATTTTTTGTTTGTTTGTTTCTTTGTTTGTTTAGTAGACACGGTTTTGCTATATTGACCAACCTGGTTTCAACCTCCTACCTCCTGGGCTCAAGTGATCCGCCAACCTTGGCCTCCCAAAGTGCTGCAATATCACAGGCCTGCGCCACCACTCCCAGCTAATTTTTTGTATTTTTTGTAGACACGGGGGTTTGCTGTGTTTCCCAAGCTCGTCTCGACCTCCTGGGCTCAAGCAATCTGCACGCCTTGGCCTGCCAAACTACTGGGATTACAGATGTGAGCCACTGCGCCTGGCTGATTGCTGCATCTTGAAACACCCCACGTTCTCTCTAAGTGATGGCAGGCTCTTGTAGTCTCAGAAATTCTAGCTTTCTTCCTCCTGATAATTTACAAATCACACAGTAATAGCCTCTAAATCCGTTCATATTAGCAATGCTCATTTCTCTTCAACAGAACAGAACCCCCTATCCCACTGCCTGATCAGATCCATCACCAGGGAGACCATGTTATCTCTGGGACTCACTTCCCTTCCTTTAATTATTGAGTGGGGTGTCAGAATGCCCCACTGAATAAAATTACAAAGTCACGTCCCTGCCTCCCCAACAAGGGTCTATACATCTTTCAGGGTAAGCCTAGTCCCCAGGGAAACTACTAACAACAGTAGCCAACCCCCTCCCAAAGACTCAAGGCTGCCTTGCCCATAGGAAACCTGTCATCCCCAATCAGTACTTCTCCCAGAGATCTCTGGCTCCCTGTTTACATCTGACTTCTCCCCATGTCCTTACTTAGGGACAGATGAGCCCCGGATGGAGAAACGCAGCACCTGATTCCAGGTGACTGAGTGTGGCCGGCCTTCACTGATTTCTCCCTCCACAGGACAAAAGGTCCTGCGGCTGGAAAGACTCAGGCAGTTTCTCTTGCAGGTCAGACTGGTCCCGGTGCCATGAATGGAGACCCAGGGTTGCTTCTAAAACACCAGAGAAGATACGAAAAGTGAGGTGACCTGGAGGGGGCAGAGTAGTGGACCAGGAGACAGTGTGGGGTGACCAGGTTTCTGAGGAGGGGAGGACAGAGGTACTGGAGACAAGGAGCAGGGTCTCGGGGGAGATCTGGACCGTTGGGAGCCTCCCACTCTCGCTCTGTCATCACCTAGCATCCCTGGAGACAAGTCTGTGACCGTGCACTAACTACATTTGGTAACTTTCACTCCATTCTGGAAGGCGGGAAGGGAGACAGCCAGCAGCATTAAAGCCCTACTGTGTGTCAAGGGAGAAGCCAGGGTAGGTCCCCGATGTCTCAGTTAGCCATGGCATCAACCAGGACAGATTATCATCCCCACTTCCCAGATCCAGCACACAAGAAGTAGTTCCAGCTGAATAGCAGACATGCCTAGCTGAGTCACTGCCAAAATTTCTTTTCTTTTTTTTTTTTTTTTCTAGCCCTTTGATGATATTGCCAAATACTTCTCTAAGAAAGAGTGGGAAGGCCGGGCGCGGTGGCTAAAGCCTGTAATCCCAGCGCTTT
>NW_016813800.1:0-8554 GCF_001698545.2 Rhinopithecus bieti | reverse complement strand
TTATGTCTAAAAATGTACATACCTTAATTTTAAAATAATTCGTTGTTAAAAATGCAAACAATCTTCTGAGCCTTCAGTGAGCCACACTCTTTTTGCTGGTGGAGGGTCTTGCCTCGGTGTTGATGGCTGCTGGCTGATCAAGGTGGTGGTTGCTGAAGGCTGGAGTGGCTGTGGAAGTTTCTTAAAAGGACACAACTATGACATTTGCCGCATAGATTAGGTCTCCCTTTCATGAAAGATTTCTCTGTAGCATGTGATGCTATTGGATAGCATTTTACCCACAGTAGAACTTCCTCAAAGTTGGAGTCAGTCCTCTCTAGCTATGAAAGTCCTAGATGGCATCTCCTTCCAACAGAAGGCTATTTTATCTACATTGAAAATCGGTTGTTTAGTGTAGCCACCTTCATCAGTGATCTTAGCTAGATCTTCCGAATAACTTGCTGCAGCTTCTCCATCAGGGTTTGCTGCTTCACCTTGCATTTTATGCTGTGGAGACGGCTTCCTTCCTTAAACCTCACGAACCAACCTCTACTAGCTTCACACCTTTCTCCTGCAGCTTCTTCACCTCTCTCAGTTTTCATGGACTTGAAGAGAGTTCAGGTCTTGCTCTGAATTAGACTTTGGCTTAAGGGAATGTTGTGACTGGTTTCATGTTCTATCCTCACCACACAATCTTTCTCTATTTCAGCAGTAAGGCTGCTTTGCATTCTTATTTGTGTGTTCACTAGAGTATTAGTATTATTATTTCCTTCATGAACTTTCCTTTGCATTCACAGCTTGACTGTTTGGTGGAAGAGGCCAAGCTTTCAGCCTCTCTTGGCTTTCAGCATGCCTTCCTCACTAGGTTTAGCCATTTCTAGCTTCTGATTTAATGTGAGAGACATGCAACTCTTCCCTTCATTTGAACACTTAGCAGCCATTGTAGGATTCTTAACTGTCATAATTTCAGTATTGCTGTGTCTCAGGAAATAGGGAGGCCCAAGAAAAGGAGGAGAGATGGGGAACAGCTCATTGGTGGAGCAGTCAGAACACACACAACATTGGTCGATTAAGTTTGTCATCGTCTATGGGTGCAGTTCCTGGTACCCCCAAAATAATTACTCACAAAGGGGTGTCTATAGTCATAATAACTTAATTGTACATTTTAAAAAACTAAAAGAGTGTAAATGGATTGTTTGTAACAGAAGGATAAATGGTTGAGGGGATGGAGACCCTATTTTCCACGATGTGATTATTACCCATGGCATGCCTGTATCAAAGCATCTCATGTACCCCATACAAATATATACTTACTGTGTACCCACAAAAATAAAAAACAAAAATTATTTTAAAACACCAAAGAACAACAAAACAATTGCAATCATAATATCAAAGCTCACTGATAACAGATCACCATAACAGATATAATAATGATGGAAAAGTGTAAAATTGGTGAGAATTTCAAAAAAAATTGCAGTATTTGCGAAGCAGTATAAAAATGAGGTGCCATAAAACAAGGTACGACTGCAAGCCCTTAACAAATACGTGCAGCATGGAAGGAGGTATGGGTGAATGTTCCTGTAAGTGAAGAGGTTGGAAATCTAAACCTGACAATGGAAGGAGCCAGAAGCTAAAACTTTAACTGGCATTTGCAGTGTACTGGTGTGGATCTAAGGTCTCAGCCTCTCTAAGCCAGAGAATGTGAAAAACTGGATAAAGAAGGCCCATGGGCACTTGGGAGGAAGGAGGCATCTCCTTTTTTTGAGTAAACAGAGCCTAACACTGTCTAACTTACCCAACCCTCACTTTCCAACTCTTCTCCATCATAGGACCCAAAAGGGGGAAACATGCCTGGACCCACAGACTGCGTGAGATAAAGCAGCTGGTGATTTATGAAGAGATCAACGACCCTGAGGAAGATGACGAGTAACTCCGTAAGTGAACCTTCAGCTCATCCCTCACATCCCTGCAGATGTGCTCTTCTGTTACAGTACCGGTATCCCATCTTGTCACTTGTTCCCAAATCATTACCTTTTCTAGGATACAGCATTGAAGCTGAATGATGAAACTCCCCTTTCTCTTTCTTTCTTTTTTCTTTTTCTTTTTTGGAGGGATTCTTGCTCTGTTGCCCAGGCTGGATGTGGTGGGGTGATTTTGCCTCACTGCAACTTCCACATCCCGGGTTCAAGTGATTTTCTTGCCTCAGCAACCTGAGTAGCTGGGATTACATGTGTGCACCCCAAACACAGCTAATTTTGTATTTTTAGTAGAGATGAACGTTCACCATGTTGGTCAGGCTGGTCTCGAACTCCTGACCTCGTGATCCACCTACCTTGGTCTCCCAAAGTGCTGGGTTTACAGGCGTGAGCCACCGCGTCCAGCCGATTTACCATGCTCTTTCTACTCCCTACCCTGTATATCCAGCGATGCTCCCTAACCAGGATGAATTGGGTTCCCAAACCCCAGGTCAGCCCTGATATGCGGACACATCTTCCTCTAGCTTAGGAATTGATAACGTAGACGAGGAAGTCACTGTGGCATGAGCAGATGGTTCACTTCGAGGAACCGTAGAAGGCATGTGCAGGTCCTGAGGTAGGGCAGAATCGGAGTGTGTAGGGTCTGCAGGTCAGGAGGACTTGAGATTGAGTTGTCACGCGGTGGGAACTCTCTGCCACTTACTTTCCTTCTCTCTTCTTGCCTCAGCCTCAGGGATATGACACATGCCCGTGATGAGAAGCAGACAGACCTTGGTGACCTTTCACGAACATGGGCATGGCTGTGGACCCCTTGCCATCAGGTGTATAGCAAGTGAAAGCAAGTGTTCACAACAGTGAAAAGTTGAGCATCATTATTTTTAGTGTGACAAGAGTTCAATGTTAGCGTTTCTGTTGTATTTTCTTGCAGTGTACCATTCTGTTAGATATTAGCATTTTCATTGATGAGCAAGACATACTTAATGCATATGTCGGTCTGTGTAGCCATACACCTACCTTAGAAAACAAGCTCAGTCAGGTATTCTCTGCATAGGACAGCACTATCCTCCTCTCTCCCCAGATGTGACTACTGAGGGTAGTTCTGAGTGTTTAATTTCAGATATTTTCCTCTGCATTTACACACCACACACACACCCACACAAACACCAAGTAACACTATGAACATCTTCCATCTTCCTGCACTCCCCTCATCTGATTCCCCTGTATCAGTCAATAACAGTTAATAAAACTTTGCAAACGTTCCCCAGTTCTTTGCTCCTCTCACTATTCTGGACACAGGTCTCTGCACATGTGTGAATATTTCTTTAGGAAAGATTTTTAGAAGTGGAATTGCTGGGTCAAAGGAGTCATATATTCAACAAAAACCTAATGAGTGCATCCTTGTGCTGAGTGCTGTTCTAGGTGCTGGAGAGACATCAGGGAACAAGGCAGACAGATGTTCCTGGCCACCATTCCAGAGGAGGATGTTTCCAGTTGTTGGTTTGTTTGTTTGTCTGTTTTTTCTAGAGGTGGGGTCTTGCTCTGTCCAGGCTGGAGTGCAGTGGCATGATCATAGCTCAATGCCGCCTTGAACTCCTGGGCTCAAGTGACCCTCCCATCATGGCCTCCTAAAGTGCTAGGATTCAGGTGTGAGTCACCACGCCTGGCCTCCAGTTTTTATTTTGATAGAGACTATACACGTCAGTCCTGGAGCAGGATTCTGCAGCAGGTGGTTGGGCATCTTGGCCTTCGCTCTCTGAACAATTTTCAAGTTCAAGATCTGGGACCGTCCATTTGGGAGTATGTGGGAGGAGACACAGATGAAATCGTCATCTGGAGAACATGGAGGAATGAGGAAGGTGTGTGCATGGTAGACCCTGTGATGGACAGGGAATAGAAGAGTCCACTTAGTCTCCATGCAGGGGAGCAACAGTGGGAAAGTCCCCTGGACAGAAGCATGAGACTGCCCATCAAGGGTCTCATCAACCAAGGGTCTGGGGACTAGGGTGGGGATGATGATTTGGGAATGGGACAGTTCTTTCTCACAGGTACCATGGCACGGCACGGTGCAGAGGGGAAACAGTTGTGGGGAAGGGAAGGGCAGAGGGGAGTCTACTTTAGAACAAACCACTGTGTGTGAATGAAGACATTAAAGCTCCATTCACACACAACAGACTTCAAACACCAGCCCCAGGTGGAGGCAGGATTGGAGCTGTTTTGACTGTTTGTGGCCCATCACTTTGGCCTCCTGGTTCTCCCCAGCCTTGGAAGGAGGACACTATCATCATTATGCCTATATAATAGATGAGAAACAGAGTCCCAGACAGATGGTAGGCATCTTGTCACAGGTCCTACAGCTGGCAGGTGCAGGAGAAGCTGAGTTTAGAGCTCAGTGACTCTAGAAACATTAAGGAGGACAGGTGCATGTGATGGAGGGAGGGAGAATTGAACAAGCCCAGGGTTCTGTCCCCAGTCACAATGTAGAGGCTGTGGGTTCATATTCCCAAGACAAGGATCACTCGGACAGAGAGAGAGCAGGGAGGGAGAGGCAAACGTGGTCATGGTGGGGACAATGGGAGACAGAGATATACAGGGTGGGCAGAAGAGGGTCAGGCAAAGAAGCAGGAGAGACCCAAGGCCCAAGTGTGGGCTGTCACAACCACCAGAGGATCTGGGTGCCCGGAAGGAGGTTGTGGGGCTCCAGGAGCAGCAGAGGTTCCCCAGATCTGTGAGCATGCCCTGCCTGGCACTGCAGGAAGAGGTGGCTGCCACCCAGGTCAGTGTGGACGTACTTCTACCTGTGTCTCAGAGGAAACAAATTCTATTTTATCCCAACATGGTTCTGTATTACACAAATGTAACATTCCGATACTAGATATTGAGTGCCTTATCCTCCATGCAAATAGAAGAGAGCATGATTTGATTTTTCTTTCTCCCTGGGATGATGGAGTCCATAACTTGGGTCCCCCAGCCCACAAGACAGGTACAAGAAAGGGTGGCTGGAAGATTGTGAGTCGTGACAGGGAACATTTTTCCTTAGGTTCCTTGGGTATATAAAGCTCCTGATTATTTGTCTATCAAGGGTAAAGAGTGAACATGGTCCCCTCTCCACAAATGTGCTTCTCTCCTTCACTATTACTGTGAAGGGCTGAAGTTCCATCAAGTTCTGATACATTACTTCATTATAATAATAATTATTATTATTATTATTATTATTCCTATTTTGAGACAGAATGTCACTCTGTCGTCCAGGCTGGAGCACAGTGGCTAGATCTCGGCTCACTGCAAGCTCTGCCTACCAGGTTCAAGTGATTCTCCCACCTCAGTCTCCGGACTAGCTGGAAATCCAGGCACGTGCCACCACACCCAGCTAATTTTTTGTATTTTTAGTAGAGACGGAGTTTCACTGTGTTAGCCATGATGATCTCAATCTCCTGACCTCGTGGTCCGCTGACTTTGGCCTCCCAAAGTGTTGGGATTACAGGCCTGAGCCACTACGCCCAACAATACATTAGTTTTTTAGTGTTTTTGTGAGACAGGATAGCACTCTGTCACCCAGGCTGCAGTGCAGTGATGCAATTACAGCTCACTGCAGCCTCGATCTCCCAGGCTCAAGGGATTCTCCCACTTCAGCTTCCATTCTAGCTGGGACTACAGGCACACGCTACTACACCCAGCTAATTTTTGTATTTTTGGTAGAGACGGCATCCACTATTTTGCCCAGGCTGGTCTGTATCTCCTGGCCTCAGTCAATCATTCTGCCTCAGCCTCCCAAAGTGCTGGGATGACAAGCGTGAGCCACCTCGCCAGGCCTTCATTTCTTTAATGAACAATTATCAGAGTTTCATCTTAGAGGCAAAAGTGGCTACTGCCAGCCAATCTGAGTGTGGTGTTGGAGGGGAATCTGGCTGATTCAGACATTTCAAATGAACTTTTAAATTAACCTACCTGATGACTATCCTAAGATCTTTTCCAGCTCTGTTTTTTTTTCTTTTTTGTTTGTTTGTTTGTTTGATTCAGGGTTTGGAGATTTTCAGAGGCTTTGCTACAATGAGCATCTCCTGGGCGGGCGCGGTCACCCACGCTGTAATATCAGCACTTTGGGAGGCCGAGGCAGGCAGATCACTTGAGGTCAGGAGTATGAGACCAGCCTGGCCAAAATGGCGAAACCCCCGTCTCTACTAAAAATACAAAAATTACCCATAGTGGTGGCTGGCCTCTGTGAATTCCGGTTACTGCGGGGAGTGAGGCGGGAGAATCACTTGAACCTGGGAGACGGAGGATGCAGTGAGCCGAGATCACACCATTGCACTCCAGCCTGGGCGACAGAGTAAGTCTCTGTCTCAAAAAACAAACAGCATCTCTTTCCTACAGTGATTTCAGCTTTGGTCTTGTCTCCTCGGGTTTCTCTATCAGTCTGATCCCATCTACTCTATCTCCCAGGAATGCCTCAATATTTCTGGTGAACCACTGACACGTTTTCTTGTTTTCCTCTACTGTTAAGAATTGATCCTTGAAAACATTTTCTTCCCAGTTCAATGGAATGTTGAGTGGGGCACGGGATCTATCTGCCATCTTGCTCCAATCATCTGGTTTTAGATATTTTATGTACTTTTGTCACTGTATATGTGTAATTTTTCTCAATTTGGTTTTCTAAATAGTTATTATTGGTATGTAGACAACCTATGTATTACTGTATATAATGTTTTGTTACCTGTCTGGGTGCAGCTTCCCCTGCATTTTGGGACAAGACTCAATCTGTTTTATTCAAAACAAACAAACAAAAAAACTGACAGCCTGGGTGCGGTGGCTTATGCCTGTAATCCCAGCACTTTGGTAGGCCGCAGTGTGTAGATCATCTGAGGTCAGGAGTTTGAGACCAGCCTGGCCAAGAGGGTGAAACCCCATCTCTACTAAAAATACAAAACAAAAAAAAAAATTAGTCGAGCCTGGTGGCGCACGCCTGTATTCCCAGTTACTAGGGCAGCTGAGACAGCAGGATCATTTTAACTCGGGAGGAGGAGATTACAGTGAGCCGAGATGGCACCACTCCACTCCAGCCTGGGCAACAGAGATTCTATCTCTAAATAAAAAGAAAAAAAGAAAATTCACTTCACAGGCAATAGATAGTTATAAAAGGATAATTTATGGAAGATTTCATAGGGGAGACTGATGGAAAGAAAGAAGTGTATATTTTACAGAGCTGAGCAGTTCACAGGAAAAATCACCAGAACTGCCTTTTTCTCCAAAATTATTATCCCTACGCCATTCTACTACTGGTTCTTCTAGTCCTTCCCTCTATTCCAAATCCTCAAATTGTCCATTTTCTTATTGAGATAACTTTCCTCTGCCCAGATCTAGGTCCTCCACAACACTTAACACTGTCTTCGGGTGTTTGAATGCCCATTGTTTTAGCTCAGGTTCCCAAAGAAACAGAATTTGGATGATTGCGGACACCTCTGAATAGACTATACTGAGAAACCATGCCTGGAAAGGTGCATGAAGAGAGGAGAGGAGAGGGAATTTACGTCCCTGCCTCTCACTCCTGGTTCCTTTTCTTAATGGTCAAAATTCAACCCACAGGCACTAGCTCTGCTACACTTCTAGACTGCATCATCTGCCCCCTTGGCAGCTGTCTGGGAAGCCAGATCCCACACTTTGAAGTGTAGTGTTTCATACAATCCAAAAGTGGTAGCAGAGGCCAGGCATGATGGCTCACGCCTGTAATTCCACGTTTTGGGAGGCCAAGGCAGGCGTATCATGAGGTTAGGAGTTCAAGACCAGCCTGGCTAGCATGGTGAAACCCTGTCTCTACTAAAAGTACAAATTTAGCTGGGCATGGTGGCCTGCACCTGTAATCCCAGCTACTCAGGAGGCTGAGGTAGGAGAATCGCTTAATCCCGAGAGGCAGAGGTTGTACTGAGCTGAGATCGCACCATTACACTCCAGCCTGGACGACAGAGCGAGACTCACTCTCAAAAACAAAAAACAAAACAAACAAACAAACGCAACAGTGGTAGCAGATTTTAGAAAGTCCAGGTATGTAGCTAATTGGCCTGGTTGTACAGCATCAGCCAAGGGTGAAAACTGAATACTCCAACGAAAGTCCTAAGTTCACCGAGTAATTAGAGTACCCATCTGTGTTAGTTAATTCCCTTTATCTGAAGGAAAAATAAATCTCATGTCTCTATGACAACCAGGTGCTTACAGCTTGGAGCAAGGCACCTAGGGTAAACTCCCCGGGTGACAGGGAGACAAAGACATCATCTTCCTTGATGTTCACATTTCAAAGAGATGGCTCCAAGGCCCCGAAGATAGACATTCCTAGGGGCTGGGCGTGGTGGCTCATGCCTGTAATCCCAACACTTTGGGAGGCTGAGGCTGGAGGATCACTTGAGACCTGGAGTTCAAGTTCAAGACATTCCTGGATTCTAGGGTGGCCAGAGGCTTACAGATCAGAGGAAGAATTTACAAATACAAGTTTTCTGAAGGAAATGCTCTAGGGAAAGGGAAATGGGGAAAGGTCTCTTCTTCCCTTTTTGGCAACAGGAAAATTCAATTTCATGTTTAGTTACCCTTACAATTTCCCCTATTGTTATTCT
>NW_016813799.1:223246-236284 GCF_001698545.2 Rhinopithecus bieti | reverse complement strand
AAAAAAAAAAAAAAAAAAAGAAATGATCTATGTCATGACCTCTTTTCTAATAAGACATGACACTAGTAGTAACATTTTACATTTATGCTAAGTATTTGCAGTTTGCAAAGTATTTCACTTGTATTATTTTATTGTAAAGTAGTTCATTTGTGTTATTTCATTCAATTCATGCAGAGTTCTGTGTGAGGTGAATATTGTTTTCATGTTACCAAAACTGAGGTTCGAGGTTAAGTGAGGTCATGCAAGTCATGCAGCTGATACATAACTGAACTGGTACTGGACCCAGTGGTAGTGCTTCAAAATGCTACACCCTATCAGTTTCTATGGAATCTTTCTAATGAGTCTCATCAGGAATGAAAAAGCACTATGCCATTGCGAACATGATACAAATCTTTCAAGCAGCTAAGACATTTACTGGAAGAGAGTGACACTGATTTACTTTACACCTCTTTCCACTGTCCTACAATGATTAATTTTTTAGAAGTTACGCTTTGATGTTTCAGTTAGTGCTTTTCTAACACAGCTCCAATCCCTCGATATATTCAACTAATTAAGCAGTGATGTGTACTTTACATGAAATACTTTTAAATTAGCCACAGTGATTCCTAAACTACTCAGTCTGGGCTCAGGACCTTTAATATCCAAACTGGCAATCTAGTGCCCATAAACTCTTTATTTACATAGTGACATCTGGGATTAAGTTCAATAATGGTTTCCATGGAAACTAATGGCAATATCAAACCTTTCCAAACCACTAGAAGTGACCCAATTAGAAGAGGTAAAAATGAGTGACAGAAACAGTAGCTATCAATAGAATGGAAAGGTTAATTCTACTTCCTCACACTAATTTTCATAAATGTCTCTGCATATTCGTTAGAAGATTATGGAATTCATTTGATATTCAAGGATCTCAAATGGATAAGAATAATACATGAAGTGAAAGTTTATTGTTTTTCAATAACACTGAAGCCAATTTCACAGAAATACAGAGATTAAAACTGAAGAACAAGGTAGGTATACATGAATGTATACATTATAGATAATATAGATAAACACTGCTAAAGATAAAATTATAAGAATTTTGCTGCAGAAAAGATAAGTAAGTTTTAAGAATTAATTCCAAATTGAAAAGTTAAATAAACCTCCTATCTTCCTTAGACCTAAAAAAAGAGAGAAATATTTGCTGAACTTGATTCCAGAATAAAACGCAAATATAAACATGTTTCATAAAGATTGTAATCACATAAGAAGCTCTTAAACATAGCTTTGAGATTCAAGCACAGCATAAGAATAAAACAAGATTTGTAAATTGTTATTTCTTGCTGTAAGTACTAACCCAGTTTAAGCTTTAACCTTGACATTTTATGTACTGTCACAATTGAAAACCCAAAATATTAGTGTAACTGGTTGCAGAGTTTTAGCTTGTTTTGAGAGCTCAGGTAACAAAATATCTTCCTAGAAATCCTTATGTAAATGATCTAAGCATGTATAATAAGTAGTATCCTGAATTTTACTAATAAAACACAATGACAAAATGACATCTATAGTTGGACCACCATCAGATATCTCAAACTTAATTTATCCAAAATCAGCCTCTTGGACTTTCCCTAATCTTTTTTTCTTGAAGTCTTCCTCTGTCTCAGTCAATGGTGACACCATCTTTCCAATTGCTCAGATTACAGTTATTCTTGACAATTCTGTCAGCAAATCTCAACTTTCACTTAACATGTCTTCAGCATCAAACCACTTCTCTTCACCCTGCTTGCCACTGCCTTGCCCGATTCACCACCCTCCCCTGCTTATTCAGTAGGCTCCTCACTGCTCTTCTCCTTGGACCTTTCAGCAAAACTCCCTACCCTGAATGAAAATGTAAATTAACCGATCAGTTAGTTAACAAGAATTGACTGAGTTCCCAGAGATCAGTGTTGTATAGGGTTCTATGAAGAAAGTAAGATTGCTTTGACTACAGTTGAAGATGGCAAACATTTATTAGGAAACAATTAGAAAGCAATGAGAGATAACATATTGCCAAATGCTAAGTCTAAAAGTAGGCACTATGGTTCTAGGGGGTGTGGGTTCTCTTTTTTTTTTTTTTTTTTTTTTTTTTGCTGCCATTAACCTTATGAGCCTAGGGAAACTGTTTCCCCTGTTCGCCCTCATCACCTCTGTTTCGCAAATAAGGAGACTGTCCTGGATGATTTATTGGTTCATTAGAATCCTTATTCTTGGTGTGTCTATTATTTCAGAGAAAGGAGATGTCTGTTATTTCAGAGAAAGTAGAAATACCTAGGTGGCAGAAGTGGGTTACTGTTTAGCAATGTCTCCCCTTTCTCCTGCCTTTCTCGGCCTCCCTAGAAGCCAAACTGGGGAAGTTCTAAAAGATTGAAACTTCCTTATTTGAAAATAGATTCATACCAGGCAATTTCCCAATGAGCTCTGCTGAACCTTATGAAGTCAAATATACATCGTTGCATTTACATATATTGGTATCTGAAAGCATTTTCTAACATCAAACTATGAATACTATTGAAAATAGAAACATTTTATGTAATTAGCCATATTCTTACCATCCCCTGTAAAAACTCATTATCCTCTATTTTTATTAATCTATTTCACGTATGTGAACTGTTTTGATTTGCCCAAAGAGATGGCAAGCCTCTCTAGGTCAAGAGTCATGGATTATATGTTTCTCTATCCATTTTTTTTTGCTATATACAGTGTATTACACATGGGTGTGACATGATTCTGTGCCTTTATAAATAATGTCTGCTCAGCCTACATACAGGATATACATGTCACACCACTGTTCTACAATACAAATTAGGTCATGGGTAGATTCCATCACCCATTATCATGAGTGCTCCATTATTCTATGCTATCGACCCAGTAAGAACAACTTTCTTTGAATGGCATTACAAAAGGACATAGATGATTTATCTTGGCAGCCTAGAAAATACTGAAAAAGGAAAGGGGACAGTAATGTTCCTATGCAATAATAATAATACTCATAAAAGTTACAGTCTTCAGAATCTGGGTTATGCGAGTACTAGGGGTTGCAAGGATGACATCCTGTGGATTTCACCATGCCCCTAAAGGACTTGGAACAATGTGCTGCTGTTTCTTGGCATGGCATCAGTGCGTAGCGCATGGTGCTCGTCTGTCCAGCTATGAACCATTGTTCTGACTGAAAGATCAGAGTGCAGTTTCTTGGCTCCTGTGCCCACAAACACCCTTGTTGGTGGTGTGGCTTAGGGTCACATTACCTCATCTTCTCCTGACTTCTGTATCTAAACAAGCCACAGAGAAAAAAAGAGGATCTAACCAGTACTGCTGACTTATGTCTACGGCTAAGCTCTCCTAAACATGTTTGTCATAAAATCTCTTCCCTCCGGCTTAAATACTAGATACCTGACTCCTCAGTTTGCTTTTCCTTTACTTCTGTTATCTCTTATCACTTGCTCCAACAGAGACCAAAGTTGTCTTTCCAGATTTCCACGAATCCCTGGGGTAATACACACTTCCTCCTCATTCTAGCATTTTATAAACACAGATGGCAATTTTGTATTTGGAGCTCTAGCCCTGGCACATTCTATTCTCATTCAACAAGCTGCAATAAATCTAGAAGAGATGACCAAACCTCTGAGTTGTTATTTTGTGAACATAAGTTACCTGTGCAGATTCGTTTAAAGTTGGGATTTTCCAGAAGGTGTCCTGGAAGGCGGCACTGGAACCGATGTTGCCAGAACTCAGGGAACCAGGGATTCCTCGTGTTAGTGTCCAGCCTCAGTTTCAGGAAATAATCATCAAATGACCTGACCTCTGGAGACTGCAGCTTTATCGTGATTCCCCCGTTGGCTTCCACCTCATAACCTTCAATGACTTCATCTCTGTCTGCCCATCCATCACTAAAAAATGCAGGGATTGGGGTAGGGAGAGAAAAATACAAACATCTCACAAATAGAGCTCAGGGTTATATATGAATGAAGCAATCCAGCAAAGCCTACAGTCTATTTTAAGCCAGCATTACTACCCAACAACTTTTTTTTTTTTTTGATAGAGAGTAGAAAGTTTTGAAGGCATAATATCCTCTTTGTTTCTTTGTTTTTCACAATTGTGAAAGTGGTAATGAGATGATGACAGCAATACTGACAATTAAAGTTCAATGAGTTCACTAGTCATCAGATTCTGTGCTATTCACTTTTACTGAGAGGGAAGATGTTCAGCCAAAAAGGCTATCAGCCACTCTCCAAGCCAGAAGAAAATAAAATCTAGGCACCTCAGAGGCTGACCTTCAAAATAAGAGCTCAACAAGGTTTCAACATTGCAATCAAGACCACTACATGAGCTCCATTATATGGAGCAGAAAACTGATATAGCTCTGAAACATGCTAACCACAGTTTATCCTCCTGGGACATCATTCAAATCTGCCTCCCATAGAAGTAGCCAGATATTTTCATTTGTTTAATGTTACTTCAAAATAGCAACATTAAACAATCTCACCTCAAATTATAAAAAGAATTATTCTTCTCACAAACTGGGAGCTCACTGACATTGTATTCAGTGAGACAGAATTTTTGAAATGTGATCACCTTCTAGAACATTCCTACCTACCAGGAGTGATGTAGCCCCAGTTTAATTCAGGTACACATGTGAGCCAGGCCTACGATAGTATCAAAGACAAATTGCACCAGACAAAGTCAAACATCAAAAACGACTCTTTTCAAGACTATTACAAAATATGAGAGACACTGAACCCAACTCTGCTAAAATAAAAGATGGGAAAGTTTTTAAGTACTGGATGAGCTAGTGGAAAAGTACTGGAGGGCCACTGGCATGCGGTTGGCCCATGTGATTAGGCATCTGTGTTTGCTAATTGGCACATTAGATTCCTACCGTCCCACTGAAACTGGAAGGGAGGAGTTTACTACTATTCTTGATGATTACATTTAAAGGGATGGCTGTCAGGTCCTTGTCGTTCAGTAAGACATCCCTGGTTTCTGAAATTAGCAAGAAACTAGACGATCTACATCTCAACAAGGCAGAGAAAGAATTTACAGTTTTGGGTTTTCCAAAGTAAATGCTCTTAGAAAAGGGACGTCAGGGGCCTGTACTCAGGAAAAATCCTGTCTAAAGTTTAGTCAAGCTAAAGAGAATATTAAGGCTGTCTTGGTCAGGGGATGGATTTATTCTTCTCTGCACGGAGTGGTGCCCTGAAGTTTGTGGAATATAAAGATGCAGTCTCTGCCAAAGAAAGCATTTTACTGCTTGTTTCTCACAGAGAAAGGACTGGGCAAACATCGGTGCCCATATTTCACCCTGGGCTACCTGAGATCAACTGAGATAAATGTGCTCTTCACTTAGCTGAGCTAAGCAGTGCAGTTCCTCTATAGAATCTTCCCATTGACCCACACACGAGCTGCATTTTCAACAGATCAAGGGTTGTTGAAGGTATAGATGACTTAACCTGACCCAGAACTAAAGGGAATTTGAGGTACAGTAGAGTCTAGCCAGTTACACCAGAGAATGTCTTTTTTATATGCTTCCAAATCCACTAGGATAGGGACTCTACAATTTTGTGTAGATCTTTCTTTTCTTCCTTCCTTCCTTCCTTCCTTCCTTCCTTCCTTCCTTCCTTCCTTCTTTCCTTCCTTCCTTCTTTCTTTTTTTCCTTTCTTCTTTTCTTCCTTCCGTGTGTTCCTAGCAGTTACTGTGTGCCAGATGTTCTGCTATGAATTCAACTGAGAATAAGACTCATTATCCTCTGCCCCCATGGTGCTACAGCCTTGTGGGGAAAACAGACACTAAACAAGAATTGCAAACTCTATGAGGCTAAAGAAAGAGAAGTGCCTCTAATCTTAGGACTTTGGGAGGCCAAGGCAGGAGATTGTTTGAGCTCAGGAATTTGAGAACAGTCTGGGCGACATAGAAAACCCCCATCTCTACAAAATGATAATAATAATAATAAAAAATCTGGATATGGTGGTCCACACCTGTGGTCCTAGCTATTTGGGAGGTTGAGGTGGGAGGATTCTGTGAGCCCGGGAAGCTGAGACTGCAGTGAGCCATGATCTTGCCACTGGGCAACAGAGGAAGACTCTGTCTCAAAAAAAAAAAAGGCAACCAGTATCATGGGGAGAGATAGCTTGGGGGTTTAACTTAATCTAGTGTGTAGATATGGCACGTGTGCATGCTTTTGTATGTGCATCCAAGCCTGTGTGTGTGAGGCAGTGGGGGATAGAGGTAATTAGAGATGGCTTCTTTAAGAAGGTGATGGCTGAGCTGAGACCCAAAAGAGGTGTCAGCTTTAGTCAGGTGAGGAGAAGGGAGGGTTTAGTATAGAAGGTTCCTGGCAGATTAACATACAAGAAAGAGCTTGGCACATTTGAGGAATTTAGAAAGAATTAGTATAGCTGGAGAATAGAAAGAAGTATGGCGTGAGATGGGGGTGGGTGCATAAATCCCAGCCTAGACACTGTTAGTCTGAAGCCCATGGGAAGTCCTCAAAGTGCTATAAGCCTATTACTCAATCAGGTCATTCTGCTCTCCTCCCTCATGGTAAATGACCTGCCTATTGTTCTGGTGAGTCCTCTGCTTACCATGTCTGAATATGATGGCCAGTCAAATTGATTTTAAAAGGACTAACTCATTCATTTTTTCATATATTCAGTCTGCTCAGAAAGGCTCAAAGCAGTTTAATTATTTACATTTAAATGTATTTATATTTACATCTTAACTACATCTACAGCAATTTGAAGATTTGAGCTATAGTTCATGACACAAACGAGGACAAAAATAAGACCAGTTAGACTTCGAAGAAATTCTGTCTAAGGGTAAATATTTAAAAATCGAAATGACTTATAACTTGAAAAAATTAACTGCTTTTTGACATGAAGGTTAAGGTTGAAGTGTGTTTCTCCCCAAGGTTTAATAATATGTGAAATTTGTTTTGTTTACAGTCTATACAAGAAAGTCACCATCATAAAAATGTGTATGAAATGAATATGCTGTGATGTTTATGTGCATTTTTAAAGCATATTAACAGCTTAGTTTGTAAAGGCAAATGCTTTGTGTCAATTCTAGAAGGAGGGAAAAGTGTGACTTACTGCCCTTGAACCCACCAGCATTGAAGGGCTTTTTATAGCACGAAAACTTTGTGAATATGTAGAAATTTTAAGTCCCATGGTTTAGTGGTCTGGAATTCTAAGTCTCCTTAACCACTGGTTGAAGACCTTCACCCTCACTATAGGTGCCTCCTCTTTCAGAAGTTAGAGTTGGTATTCAATCTAAGAGGTCATAAAATCAAGGAGAACCAGGATACAAGGAAAATATTCAAGTGGGATTACTTGGTGGATATGTTTTAAAGACTTAGTCGCTAAAGGTTTGTATGATATCTTAAATCTATCACAGGTAAGGTGTTAGAGAATGCCATCACAAAAAAAGTCACTGGAAAACATCTCTAAAGCAATTCTCTGTTTTTATGCTTTCAAAGTGTTTCATCTTTGTATGACCTGTCAAATGCATTTTCAGAAAATTTTAAAGGGTTTTTGCAATTTTGTTGCATTGGGATTCTGTGTGAGGATGTCGTTTTGATGAATTTTCTCTGAAGTACACTTTAAAACAGTGAGCCAGCAGCATAGCTGATTCCTGGTAGAGGATCTTTCTTAGATGGTGGTGGCAGGGTGTAAACTAGGCTATGCTTGCCCTGAGATGACCTGCAGGTACCTGGTCACTCTCCAAGTGTCTGGAGTGAATCCTGCTGTGCTAGGTAGTGACCCAGCCTCAGACAGCACCGGGCTCTCTGTGAAGCACATTCACTGCCTCTAGCAGCTTCTGCTGCTCCATCTGCTTCTCGGTTATGAGTTCTTTTTTCTAGCTGGGGTCTGGAAATAAAACTATATATTGTGAACTGTTTAACAGAAAGCTGTATGTCTTAAGTATTTCTCACTAACATACAAGAATTCTTATTTCCTATGCCCCCTCAATATTTTTATACAGCAATTCTTCATGAGGCTATTTTCCAATCAGCCTATAAAATTTCACATTTCAAACCTGAATAATTAGAAGATTTCTTCTACCTTATACATTCTAATATTAACAACAGGAAAACACTACTTCTGCTTCCACCAATTATAATTTGACAGGGGCTGTATGAATGTTACTTTTGCATTATACCAGTTTAATTTAATTAGCAAAATGACAGTAAAAAACAGAAATACAATAGTATTTTTTAAATGTGCAAAAACATTTTTTAAAAACCTATTTTCATTCAATTAAAATAATTGCAGTCTAGGTACTAAAGCAATTTTATTTGTGTTATGAGTTCAAGTAATTGTGTGTACCTGATAATAAAATTATAATTCTTTAAAATATTCCAGAGATTACAATATAATCGGGAAAAGATGGAAACTATAATCAAATGATATTTTTTAAACATATGTAAACAAACATGAAATTCTATTATTTACAATGTTAACCATATTCACAAAGGCTGAAGAAATATAGCATGTCATATTCATTTGACATTTATCAAATGAATAAGTTTATTAATTTATTGAGCAAGAAATGAGGTGAACACTGCATTTTTTTGAGCTTACTGCTTGAGTGTTTTCAAACCATGACACAACAAGGTTGAGGTTGTGGGGAACTCAGGTACAACCCAGTAGATTTGCAGAGTTGAGAAAAAGGAGCTGGAAGTCTACCAAGCTAGGGTGGCCAAGGTTTACAGGGCAAATGCTGGAGAAGAGATGCTACGGCAAAAGAGAATGGTCTGCAGTACATCTCCCACAAGTATTCAGGTGAATATTAGCCATTTATGTAATGAAATTACCTGAGGGTGAGGAAATAATCAACCAGTATGATTTGAAGGAGTAGCAACTGGAGGCCATGTATTGTTGGGAGTAGTAACTGTTTCTAACAACTAGAGTGAAAAACTTTATATTCCAAGGAGAATTGGTTAATGTGTTAGGAAGGGTCTTGCCTCAATAGTGAAGAAAAATTGGCTTTTGACTACATACCACTCTGGTCATGCCTAACAAACCATAAAAGCAAAATATAAGAGGATCAAAATAACTTCCTCCCAGAACTAGTTCAACAACTTTTTTAATGCAAAATACTTGGTATTCAACAAGGTAAAATTCACAATGTTTGGCATCCAATAAAAAATTACCAGGCATGTAAATCCATATGTGGATGGAAGGAGAAAGTGATATTAAAGTTACAATCAAAATAATCACATGGTGATGTAGGTCAGATAGAGGAATTTTTAAATAGTCGTGTAATAGGAATGAAGAGGAATGTATTTTTGATTGGGTGGCCAGGAAAAGTATCAAGTGCTTTGATAAGCAACTTTGAAGAGAAAACACTTAATACTGAGATGTGAGCTATATGAAGGCTCGAGCCAGGTGAAGGTCAGAGGGAAGGAAGTCTTTGGGCAGCTTGTGCAAAGGTCCTAAGACAGGAACAAGCAGCTGTGACTGAACTTTGCCATGAAACTCTAGGCTAAGCAGGTTTACATTAATCAGAAGACAGGGTATTTGTGTAGACACTTTTGTTTTTCAGCTATCTACTGTATATTTGTTACTCTTTAAATTTGTGATGTGTTTTCATTGCTTTTGTAAAGTCTTTGTTAAGAAGTGAAGATGACATTTTCTATAAGAACATTTTGATAATCTAGATTAATGAGTCACTTCTGAGAGCAAAACTAGAGAAATCAATGAGCCCATCAGGGCTTAGAGCAAGTCACAGCTCTCTTCCTCACACCTTACTCTGTAGACCCCATTTCTGTCACTATGAGCTCAGAAACACCTCACTGTTCAAACACCTCATGAAGATATGTAAAGTCCCTTCCAAAAAGGTCTTAACATTTTGTTTTAAGAGTTTTCCATATGGCCCCAAAATCATCTTGTGTTATTGCAAACTGTTGGCTACAGGACTTCACTAGGATTCGGTTAGAATGGACCCAGTTTTGAAATTGAAGTTCTGCAAGGTTTGAGTGGAATTTGGAGTTTTAGACTTTGGCTTCACAAGGTCACAAAGTGAACTCATCCCATAGGCTCAGCCTCATTACTAAAATTTCTATTACCACCTATTTTTTAGTAATCTCTCATTCTAAAGCAGCCCTGGAGTTCAGAGTAGGGCTCTGCTTCAGACAGGGGACTGGAAGCATGAGCTATGCACATTTCTGTAAAAAACAGAGAGAAAAAAGGGGTCTTTAGTAAGGACCATAGATCATCTGACCCTCAGTCAATTTAAAGTCATGATTTATTGACTAATCATGAATAATAATGAGTGAGGGGTTCATAAAATGAATGTAGAGAATGAATGAGTTATGACTAAGTTGTGAGAATATTGAGTTATTCTTGGCAATCATGCCTGTCTGGGCAGTTTCTTGGGTTGCGGTGTCATTGCAATGGCTAAAATGAAACTCCCAGCTCAAGGGCCTCAGGCAGCAAGAATAATTCTTCAGAACCATAGAGAATGTAACTGTATGTTTTCAGTAATTTGAGGAAGAAAGGAAGAAAAGAACACAGAGTGAAATGGAAAGAGAGACTAAGAAATGAGTATCTAAAGACCATGGTAGCAGAACAGGCAGCAGTGCACATATAGACAGTTAGTTTTCCAGTGCTGCTCCCTTGTATTCTGAGATGCCAGCCAGGTTGTCAGAATCTCTTTTAGTTCTTTTTGAATACTGATATCTTTTTCTTATTTGAACAAAAGTTCAAAGCACAGCAATTTGTGGCTTTTCAAAAGCGAATCTAATGGTTTAGTAACTCATTAACAAATCCCCCTAACAGACCCAGTGCAAGTGACTATAATCTTTAATTTCTAGATCCTGCCATTTGAAAAAAAAAAAAAAATGTCCTCATCAGTTTGGGGTCAATAACTCTATGAATTGCTAATTCACCCTAAGTACCCAAAGTATCCCCTGATGTTTTCATTAAAAGCAGAATATTTTAAAAAAATTGTTCACACTTTTTGGCCGGGTGTGGTGGCTCATGCCTGAAAACCCAGCACTTTGGGAGGCCAAGGGGAGCGGATCACGAAGTCAGGAGATTGAAACCATCCTGGCTAACGTGGTGAAACCCCGTCTCTACTAAAAATACAAACAATTAGCCGGGCATGGTGGCGGACGCCTGTAGTCCCATCTACTGGGGAGGCTGAGGCAGGAGAATTGCTTGAACCTGGAAGACAGAGGTTGCAGTGAGCCAAGATAGTGCCACTGCACTCCAGCCTGGGCAACAGAGCGAGACTCCATTTAAAAAAAAAAAATTGTTTACACTTTTCAAAATGTAGTCAACTAAGTTAATGCAGATATTCTCCTGAATATAGAAGAATATATTAAAATGAAATACAATAAAGAAACAAAAAGTAATTCCCAGGTGCTAGCAATGGTGAGAGAAATCAAAGCCAAATGATATGCATCAGGGAATGCTTATCAACAATAGCCTGTAAGGCCCTGGAGACTGGAAATAGATTCTAACACCCGTCTGGTGCTGTGAAAGATGGCTTCATGAACTGTAGAAGTCAGACAGCTGAAGCTGAGACCCAAGCAGAAAACTGGGATATTTGAAGTCTTGTAAAATCCAATAGAATGGAACTGGAAGTGTTGCCTGAGGAGGCTTGAAGTCAGTCCAAGGACTGTGGTAGAAAAAGTAATAAAGGAAAGTCACCATGCACATGAGTGATGTCTGAATTTACACAGCCTATATAAGAACCATAAGTCTAGATATTATCATAAAAACTCATCTAACATTATTGAAAATCCCTAGGATCCAAATGAAATGCCATCGGAAGTCAAAATTTAAAGACACTTTTAAAATCAATGGAATTCTGAATTATCATTCTGGAAGGCAGGGTAGATGGGGAAAGGGAAGATGTTAGTCAAACGGTACAAAATTCAGTTTGACAGGAAGAACAAATTCTAGCAGTGTATCATAGCATAGTGACTATAGTTAATAATAATGTATTGTGTATTTTTAAATTGTTAAAAAAATAGATTTTAAATGTTCTCACCACCAAGCAGTGATAAGTATGTGTAGTGACGGCTATGTCAAGTAGTCTGATTTAATCGTTCCAGAGTGTATACATGTATCACATCATCACATTGTACTCCATAAAGATACAGGATTAGTATTTGTCAATTAAAAGGAGCTAAAAACAGAACCACCATTCAACCCAGCAATCCCATAACTGGGTATATACCCAGAGGAATATAAATCATTCTACCATAAAGATATATGCATGTGAATGTTCACTGCAGCACCATTCACAATAGGAAAGACACAGAATCAATCTAAATGCCCATCTATAACAGATTGGATAAAGAAAATGTGGTACATATACACCATGGAATACTGTGCAGCCATAAAACAGAATGAAGTCATGTCTTTTACGGGAACATGGATGGAGCTGGAGGCCACTATCCTTAGCAAACTTATGCAGGATCAGAAAACCAAATACCGGATGTTCTCACTTATAAGTGGGAGCTAAATGATAACACATGAACACAAAGAAGGGAACGACAGGCTCTGGGGCCCCATTGACGGTGAAGGATGGGAGAAGGGAGAGGAGCAGAAAAAAGTAACAACTGGGTACTAGGAGTACCTCAGTGAGGAAATAATCTGTACAACAAACCACCATGACACGAGTTTAGCTATGTAACAAACCCACCCATGTCCCCTCGAACCTAAAAGTTTTTAAAAGAGAAAATATACCTACAAAGATAATCTCTCAATAATATACATATACATACACACACTAGAGCACTAAACTAACCTCAGATTCACAAATGAGTTAAACTTTAC
The DNA here is from genome assembly GCF_001698545.2 of Rhinopithecus bieti. Classification (NCBI taxonomy): domain Eukaryota; kingdom Metazoa; phylum Chordata; class Mammalia; order Primates; family Cercopithecidae; genus Rhinopithecus; species Rhinopithecus bieti. The sequence continues at coordinate 223,480 of NW_016813799.1, read as the reverse complement.
TTTTAAAAGACGATTATTCTAAAACTAGATAAAAAACCTAGCACTATGCTTTGAGAAATTCCAAAAACATAGTGACATGGAATAGTTAAAAGAAATGGATAGGCCGGGTGAGGTGGCTCATGCCTGTAATCCTGGCACTTTGGGAGGCTGAGGTGGGCGGATCACCTGAGGTCAGGAGTTCGAGACCAGCCTGGCCAACATGACGAAACCCCGTCTCTACTAAAAACTACCAAA
>NW_016813799.1:215706-222962 GCF_001698545.2 Rhinopithecus bieti | reverse complement strand
AAGCCAGGTGTGGGGGTGGGCACCTGTGATCCCAGCTGCTTGGGAGACGAGGCAGGAAAATCTCTTGAACCCTGGAGGCAGAGGTTTCAGTGAGCCAAGATCATACCATTGCACACTCCAGCCTGGGTGGCAGAGTGAGACTCCTCCGTCTCAAAGAAAAAAATAAAATAAAATAAAACAAATGGATAGATGATACCATTCTCAGAAAAATGGCCAAAACAAAATTAAATACTGTTTAAAATATCCAACTAATCCAATCATAAACGATCAATCAAATATCTAAACTCTCCAACAGAAGGCAGGAAAGTAGGGGAGAGCACTGGAAAGGTAGGACAAATAGCAAGCGCAAGATAAGCTGATGGCACTAATTCCACATATATCAGTGATTACATGTAAATTCGCCAGGTTAAAACAAAAACAGAGATTTTCTATTAAATTAAAAGCAAAACATCGATAGTTATATCTTGTTTTAACACGTTTTCTAAAATATGAATGTACTGAATAATTAAAAGTAAAAGATAATAAGAGTTTAACCAAACAAGTATTATCCAACACAAAGTAGAGGATGTTATAGTAATGTAAGATACAACTTATTTTCAGGCATAAATCTTTATCAGGAATAAAGAAAGTCAGTGTCTCTGAAGATAAAATAATTTGAAATTTGTACAGTAAGTAACACAGCAAGATAGAAAGTAAATTGATAAAAAGAAACCTGTCTCCTCTATGTGAATCTCTCTGCTTGTAGTCTAACTTACTACTCTGTTATTAATAGAAGAAGCTGGCAAAATTTGTTAGAGATTTAGAATATTTTAACACAATTTACATGCTTGATGTTTGGTCTAATGAACATATATAGGATCTCCTTAACAGAGGAGAACGTGTTTCAATGGCATACATGGAAAATTTTTAATTAATCTAGTTAATAATGTAAGTCTCAACATATTTTAAAAATTAACATATAGCCCACATCTCTGAGCATCATAAATTAGAATCTTTTTTTTTAAAAACCAACAAGTCTACCTCCAAGTACTTGGAAACTAAAAACTTTAAACTTTTAAGGAAATTGAAGTTAAAGAAGTCATAAATGGTTTCCAGCTTCATCCATGTCCCTACAAAGGACATTAACTCATCCTTTTTCATGGCTGCATAGTTTCCCGTGGTGTATATGTACCACATTTTTTAGTCCAGTCTATGATTGATGGACATTTGGGTTGGTTCCAACTCTTTGCTATTGTGAATAGTGCCGCAATAATCATTCTCAGCAAACTATCGCAAGGACAAAAAACCAAACACCGCATGTTCTCACTCATAGGTGGGAATTGAACAGTGAGAATACTTGGACACAGGAAGGGGTACGTCACACACTGGGGCCTGTCGTGGGGTTGGGGGCTGGGGGAGGGATAGCATTAAGAGATATACCTAATGTAAATGATGAGTTAATTGGTGCAGCACACCCACATGGCACATGTATACATATGTAACAAACCTGCATGTTGTGCACATGTACCCTAGAACTTAAAGTATAACAAAAAAGTAAAAAGAGAAGTCATAAATGAAACTTAAAACATATTATTTGAATGTAAAGAAAAATACCAGATATTGAAATTCATAGGAAGTAGCTTAAAGAGTTCTTAGGAGGAAATTTATTCCCAGAAATGCTTATATTAAAAAAAAAAAAGAGAGAAAAGCTGAAAATAAATGAGCTTATTTTCAACTTAAGAAAATAGAAAAGAACACAGAATAAACATAAAATAAAGGAAAAACTAGTAAAATTGGGGAAAGATGCAATAAAATGATAAACCAACCTAAAAGTTGGTTCTTAGAAAACATTAATAAAATATTCAGTCCTCTGAGATTATTGTCATGGACGAAAAAGAGAGAAGGCACAAATAAACAATATTTAGGATAAAATTAAAATATAATGTAACTTCAGATACAGGATGAATTTTTCAAACATTATTTAAAATACTATGAAAAGTTGATGCCAGTAAATTTTAACTCTAAGCCGATAAAATTTAATCCTAAACCTTTTCTTAGAAAAGCTTAATTAGTAAGCCTGACTTAAGTAGAAATATAAAATCTGAACAATCGTATATTTAAGAATGAAATCAGTAGTTTAAAATGTACTCACTAAAATAATACTAGATTTACCAGATGGTTTAACAAGTGTTCATAGAACAGATAATTGTTATCTTACATAAACTCCACCAGAGATTTAAAAAATGAATATTCCCTAATTGAGGATATTATAACTTTCCAGTTAAGGATATTATAACAATACTAAAACCAGTCAAAGACTGAAAGATTTCTGAAACTATATGCCAATATCACTCATGATATTGTTGCAAAAAATATACAAAATCAAATTAAGGAAGATATAAAAAGAGACTATATTACAATCATATTTAATTAAGTAATGCAAGAATTTTTTTGTTTTTTGCATTTATACCTGGTTGGCTTTATTAGAGAACTAGCAAAAGTCAGTCCTGTAGAGACGTCAGCTCAGGCTGATGTTTACAGTTTACCTGCATCAAGCATCTCCTCTCCATTGTTTTTTAAAAAAGTATTCAATTATTTTTAAAGCACGGTGAAATTTACATAACATCAACTATTTTAAAGTGAAAAATTCAGTATCATTCAGAACATCCAAAATGTTTTCCAATCATCACTTCTATCTAATTCCAAAATATTTTCATTACCTCAAAATACAACCCCATACCCAGTAAGCAGTTACTTCCTACTTCTCCCTGTTCCCAGTCCCTGGCAATCAAGTCAGTTTTTTATCTCTATAGATTACCTATTCAGGATATTTCATATGCAAATGTAATCACACAATAGGTGAACTTTTGCATCCAGCTTCTTTGATTTAGCATGATGTTTTACAGATTTATCCATTTTGTGGTGTGTACCACTGCTTCATTTCATTGTGTGGATGTAGAATATTACATCGTATCCATATACTATGATTTGTTTATCCATTGGTCTGCTGATGAGCTTTTGGGTTGTTTCCATCTTTTGGCTATCATGAATAATGTTTTTATAAACATATGTATACATTTATTTGTTTGACTATCTGTTTTCAGATCTTTTGGTTATATATCCAGGAATGAAATTGCTGGGTCATATGGTAATTCTATGTTTAGCTTTTTGTGGAACTACCAAACTGTTTTCCATAGCAGCTGCACTATTCTATATTCCCACCAGCAATGTACAAGGGTTTCATTTTTGTACAAATTCATTAATTATCATTATCTACCTTTTTTGAATTCTAGCCACCCTACTGGATATGAAATAGTATCTCATTGTGATTTTTGATTACCATTTCCGTAATGATTAATGATGTGACTATTTTCCTGTGATTGTTGGTCACTGGTACGTTTTCTTTGAGAAATGTCTATTCATGGCCTTCATCTATTTTTACTTGCATTTTGTTAAGTTGTAAGATTTATATATTCTTGATACTAGGCCCTTAACAGATATATAATATGCAAATATTTCTTCCTCTATGTATGTTGTCTTTTCACTTTCTTCATAATGTTTTCTGATGTATAAAAGTTTTAAATTTTGAAGTCCAATTAACCTATTTTTTCTTTCATTGATAATGCATTTGATGTCATAGCTAAGAATTAAATTCCAAAGTCATAAAGATTTACCCCTATGTTTACTTTTAAAATGTTATTGTTTCATCTCTTATATTTAGGTCATTGTTATACTGAATTAATTTTTGTGTATAGTGTGAGGGAAGGGTCCAGCGTTATCATTTTATATACAGATATTCAGTCTTCCCAGAAATATTTGTTGAGACTATTTTTCCCATGGAATGATCTTGGCTTCTTCACTGAAAATAACTTGGGTTTATTTCTGGATTCTCAATTCTATTGCACTTGACTATATATTAATATCTATCCTTATGTTGGTACCACATTTGTTTTGATTACTATGGCTTTGTAGTAAGTTTTGAAGTATTAAAATGTAAGTAATTAAACTTTCTTCTTCTGTTTCAATATTGTTTTGGTTTTTGGGGACCCCTTGCAGTTACATATGAATTTGAGAATCCATGTTGCCATTTTTCCAAAAACAGTTGTCAGAATTTGCTAAGAGATTGCATTGAAATTTACAGATTTGTGGCCGGGCGCGGTGGCTCAAGCCTGTAATCCCAGCACTTTGGGAGGCCGAGACGGGGGGATCACAAGGTCAGGAGATCGAGACCATCCTGGCTAACATGGTGAAACCCCTTCTCTACTAAAAAATACAAAAAAACTAGCCAGGCGAGGTGGCGGGCGCTTGTAGTCCCAGCTACTCGGGAGGCTGAGGCAGGAGAATGGCGTGAACGTGGGAGGCGGAGCTTGCAGTGAGCTGAGATCCGGCCACTGCACTCCAGCCTGGGCGACAGAGCGAGACTCTGTCTCAAAAAAAAAAAAAGAAAAAAGAAAAAAAAAAAGAAATTTACAGATTTGTTTAGATAGTTTTATCATATTAGTAACATTAAATCTTCTAATCCACAAATACTGAATATTAAGTTTTCCAATCCATGCATATCTTTCCATTTATTTGTGTCTTATTTAATTTTTTCAGCAATTTTTTGTTGTTTCCTATGAAAAAGTCTTTCACTTCTTCATGGTTATGTTTAAGGAGCGTTTGTGGTAGCAACTGGAAGATAATATAAGGGGACTTTGTGGGTGCTAGAGATATTCAATTTCCTTATCCTGGTAATGATTACATGGGTGTTTTCAGTTTGTGAAAACTCACTAAGCTATGCATATTTTGTGTAGTCTTCTGTATGAATGTTATACTTGAAAATCAAATGTATTTAAAAGTCAAACATAAAATCAACTCTTAGAATAATAATAAAAATTTTCCTAAATATCAGAAGATCTAGACATGCATGCCTACATACACACATGCACACTACAGAAGCAAAGAGATAAAACGCCTCATGGAAGGCTTTACAAAGTATGAAATAAACAAACAATAATATGGCAGAAATTTAACTAAACATATCTGTCATTCAAAAGAAAGCAATATTGGTTTAACTCACAGATTATAATAAAAATAATATATATTAAATTGGATTTCAAAGAACCAAAACTATGTTGCATACAACAGACCCACCTAAAATAAAACTTATCAGATTGAAGAGTTGAAAATAACATGACATGCAAAAGCATACCAGGGAAATGTAAATAAAAAGAAACAAACTAACATAATTTTAACATCAGAGAAGCAATAATTTAAGGCAAATGCCTATTTTAAATTCGTCTGATTAGCAGCCTTAATTCCATCTGAAATATCAGTTACCTTTTGTTTTGTAATATAACATAGTCACAGGTCTGGGAAATTATGATGTGGACATCTTTGGGGGGTCATTATTGTGCCTACCACAGTCTGCCCTCTGGTGCATAAAGATTTATATCAATCCCACCTGCAAAATACAGTCACTGTATCCCAACATCCCCAAAAGTCTCAACCCATAACAGCATCAACTCAAAGTCCAAAATCTCATTTACATTTCTTCAACTCAATATTCCCAAGTCTCATCACCTCAATCATGTAAAGCAGGTATGAGTGAAACATGATGTATCCTGGGGCCAAATTCCTCTCCAAGTATGCCTGTGAAATTAGAAAACAAATTATTTGTTCCTCAAAATACAATAGTCAGACAGGCATGGAGTACCAGTATATAGACATTCCCATTCAAAAAGAGAGAAAATTGAAAGGAAAAATGAGTCACCAATTGCAAGCAATTTCAAAACTCAAATGGCCAGACAATATTGGGTTTCAAAGCCTGGGAATAATTCCCTGTGGTTACAGGCTCTGCCCTCTGGTCACGAGACTTGGCTCTGAGTCACGCTTCGTTTTTATGAATGGTAGCACATGTTTGCAACTGAGTAGTTTATCAGTCTATTTCCTGCCTGTATAATTTTGTGAGTCTGACAGTTATGCTTCATTTCATAGTCTCTGCCCCTTTCAGTCAGAACTGTCAGTTTTTTATATTGTTAAAAAATTATCAAGAACCTTGTGTACGTCAAGAAAATGTTTCCCATTAAACAAAAGTTGCATCCACGGATCTTTCCTAAATAATCTGATCTCTATTTTTAGTTTCTCTGGAGATAGCTAAGGAGATCCATAAAATGCACTAATCTGTTCAAAGAGCCCCTTGTATGACTGAATACACTTACCTTTTGGTCGTTTTAATCAGGTAACAAAAGGTTGTCCAGTCACACCCTTGACTTTCCCTACAGATCATGTTTTCCTGACAGTTATTCTCCTAATTTTAGCATATTTGTAATCTGGACAGGCTGAGAATTTCCCAAATCCATTATTTTTGCCTAACATCTCTTTCATTTCCTTCCTTTCACATTTCGCTACAAGTGCATCATGTATCACTTGACAGTGGGGATACATTCTGGAAAATGCATCCTTAGGTGATTTTATCATTGTGTAAACATCATAGAATACATTTACATTTACCTAGATGGTACAGTTTACTACATTCTTACACTGTATGGTATGGCCTATTGCTACCAGCATATAAATCTGTACAGCCTGTGACTGTATTGAATATTGTAGGCAATTGTAATACAATGCTAGGACATCTAAACATAGAAGACATACAGTACAAATAATGTGTAAAAGCTAAATGGTATCCCTGTTCAGGGCACTTACTATGAATGGAGCCTGTGGGATTAGAGGTTGCGCTGGGTGACACAGTGAGTGAGTGGTGAGTGAATGTGAAGGCCTAGGACGTTACTGTACACTGCCATAGACTTTATAAACACTGGGAACTTAGGTTACATTAATGTATTTAATTTTTTCTTCCATAATAAATCGACCTTAGCTTACTGTAACTTTTACTTTATTAACTTTTAATTGTAAAATTGTTTTGACTCTTTGTAATAACACTTAGCTTAAAACACAAACACACTCTATGACTATATAAAATTTTTTATATCTTTATCCTATAGAATTTCTTCTATTTACATCACTTTTAAAGTTTTAATCATTTTGTTAAAAAATGAAGACACAAACACATGATCCTAGGCCTATACAGCGCCAAGATCCTCCATATCACTGTCTTCCACCTCCAATTTTATCCCTCTGGAAGGTCTTCAGAGGCATTAACACACACGGAACTGTCATTTCCTATAACAAAGCCTTCTTCTGAAATAACTCTTTTTTTTTTTATTTTTTTATTTTTTTATTTTTATTTATTTATTTTTTTATTATACTTTAAGTTCTAGGGTACATGTGCATAA
>NW_016813799.1:194354-213942 GCF_001698545.2 Rhinopithecus bieti | reverse complement strand
AATGGCTTTGTTTACCTACTTAAGCCTCAGCAATGGCGGTGCCCCTCCCCCAGCCTCGCTGCCTCCTTGCGGTTAGATCACCACAGACTGCTGTGTTAACAATGAGGGAGGCTCCGTGGGCATGGGACCCTCCCGGACAGGTGAGGGATATATTCTTCTGGTGTGCCCGTTTGCTTAAAGCGCGGTATTGGGGTGGGAGTTACCTGATTTTCCAGGTGTTGTGTGTCTCAGTTCCCCTGGCTAGGAAAAGGGATTCCCTTCCCCCTTGTACTTTCCAGGTGAGGCGATGCCTCGCCCTGCTTCAGCTCTCGCTGGTCGGGCTGCAGCAGCTGACCAGCACCGATTGTCTGGCACTCCCTAGTGAGATGACCCCAGTACCTCAGTTGAAAATGCAGAAATCACCGGTCTTCTGTGTCACTCGCGCTGGGAGTTGGAGACTGGAGCTGTTCCTATTCAGCCATCTTGCTCCGATCCCCCCAAAATAACTCTTGAAGGACCTGCCTGAGGCTATTTTACACTTAACCTTTTCTTTTTTTTTTTTTTTTTTATATGTAGGAGTATACTTCAAAATAACCATTCATATAGCATAGCAAATATATAAACAAGTAACAGTCATTTATCATCAATATCAAGTATTATGCACTGTACACAACTATAAGTGTTACACTTTTATACAATTGACAGTGCAACAGGTTTGTTTATCGTGGCATCACCACAAATACGTGAGCAGTGCATTTTCCTGGGACATTATGGCCGCTATGACGTCACTAGGTGATGGGAATTTTTCACCTCTATTATAATCTTACGGGGCCACTGTAGTATACATGGTCTATTATTGACTAAAACATTGTTCTGGCCCCACGCGATGGTTCACACCTGTATTCTCAGCACTTTGGGTGGCCAAGGCAGGTGGATTACTTGATGTCAGGAGTTGGAGACTACCCAGGCCGATATGGCAAAACACCGTCTCTACTAAAAATACAGAAATTAGCTGGGCATGGTGGCTGACACCTGTAATCCCAGCTACTCAGGAGGCTGAGGCAGGAGAATTGCTTGAACCCAGAAGGCGGAGGTTGCAGTGAGCCGAGATTGTGCCTTTGCACTCCAGTCTGGGCAACAAGAGTGAAACTTCATCTCAAAACCAAACCAAAAGAAAATAAAACAACCCCCTGAAAAAACCAAAAACAAAACCAAAAACCATTGTTCTATGGTTCATGACTGCATAAGTAACCACAAAAAAAACTAAGTTGCACTTCTAACGCTTTGCTTGGAAGTCACCTTAGCTAAATATCCAAGTTCATAGTTTACAGGTTTTGCTTTCCACAATTTAGCTAAACTCTCTGCCACTGTATAATAAGGATCCCCTCTCCTCTACTTTCCAGTAGCATGGTCCTCATTTCCATTTGCACCCTCTCCAGCATTGCCTTTAACATCCTTGTTTCTACCCGCTATCTGCTCATGATGACTTGGGTATTCTCTACCAGGCTCCTCACACCCTCCAAAGTTCTCCTTAACAGCCATATTTCCACTAACAGTCTGCTCAAGACAATCTAAGCTATTTCTATCATGTTCCTTAAAATTCTTCTAGCCTCTGTTCATTGACCAAGTCCCAAGATCATTTCACATTTCTATGTACGTGCTGCATCAGCAACCCACTTCCAGGCAGCCAAATCTGTGTTAGTTTCCTACTACTGCTATAACAAATTACTGCAATCTTGATGTATTAAAACAACACAGACTGATGATCTTACAGTTCTGGAGGTCAGAAATCCAAAATGCATTTCACTGAGTTAAGACTAAAATATCAACAGACTGTCTTCCTTTTGAGAATGTTAGGAGGGAATCTCCTCCCCATCATTTCCCGATTCTACTGGCTGTCTGCATTCCTTGGCTTGTGGCCCTTTTCCCTTTTCAAAACCAGAAACTGTAAAACTCTGACCTCTTCTTCTATTACCACACCTTCCTCTCTGACTCCCTTGCCTCTTTCTTTCCCATATAATAACCCATTGTAAAGCTGAGAGGATAAATTTATATTGTAAACATCAGTTGGGTCAATATTTTCAAGGGACTGGCACATCCTGTTGGGGAATGCTAAATTCAAGAGATTGAATATTCTGATGGAAAAGACCAATATAAAATATCTTTTAGAGATAACTTTGGTGGCAGTTAGTGAGAAAACTGAAGCCTATACAAATAGCCATAAATAGTACATGAGCTGAGTTAGTTTAAGAAATGAAACTTTATATCTGTACCTTAAATTAAGACCCTCCTAAATGTGCTGAAATAATTTCATGCTTAAATGATTAAATGCAGTAAGAAAAGGAAAGTAAAAGGTCCCAGAGAAGGACTTATCTAGAACCCTGACCTCTTATATAAGGTGAAAAGTTATCAGTAGAACAAGACAGGAAGTTTGCCCTGGACTGATTTCATCACAACTCCAAGCCAAAATTATGGGACGAGTCTCTAAACCCTACTTATTACAGAAAATTCCTCTTTCCATTAAGAATAAACTCTATCTTGGCCAGTGGCCAATGACTTCATAATCAAAATTGAAGCAATACTTTCTAGATTATTTGAGCAATAATCTGCCACAAAAACTCTGAAGCTGTATTCCTTGTTCTCCCTGAGTCAAAAGATTGGATTGCCTGTCCACACTAATCAAAAATAAAGAATAATCGTTCATCTTGCCATCTCGTTTAATGTTTATACACTGCTAAAACATTTTATTTTCATTACATTTTCCCCTGGAGGGGATACTATGCCTGCCATTTAACAGGATTTTTATTCGAGGTTGCTTACTATTTAACAAAAATCTATACAAGAGGCTGTCAGTTTTAGATATTTTCAGATATGGTTCTTTTGTAACTTGTGGAGGTCATCAATGTCAGTTGAGCCAGGTTTTTAAAAGCAGATTTTCAAGTTCCTTGCAGCAAAAACTTGTTAACAACTATGCTTTCCAATTATTCACTGATTTCCTTATATCCAAACATGAAGTCCTTTCAGTTGCCACATTTGTAATTTAACTGAAAGTGTATTTTTCCACTGACACATGGCAAAATCTAAATAACTCATTCTTGCAAAGATTCCTGTGATTCATTTAAGAACTTGCAGTTACTGTATTAATAAAACACAAGTACTTGATTTAGTTTGTAGAGATAATCCTGACATTTCAGCAGTCTATCTGAATCTAATCTAATCTAATCTAATCTAATCTAATCTAATCAATTAACTTTCTGATAAAGTAAGCAAGTAGATATGGTTTTTTAAATGTAAAACTCTTTAAAAATGAAATATCATTTCATAAATTAAAAAATACCTCCTCATTTAGCTCCTTTCCATTTTGTACTTTTATATGTATTGAGTTTTCTTAGAATAGACAGCTTTGGCAATTTGGAGGAAATTTAAAATAGTTATATATTTAGGTGTCGTAATGACTTTTATAAATAGCTAGGATTTATAAACTTTTTAGTGCTTAAAGTACTTTAAGTTGAATATTTTTAAAAGAGGTGTTGATGAATTTAATGTTGATTCAGTTGTGATAGCATGAGAGATATAGATGTAACTGTTTTTAATTACAAAGACAGTATAACTTAGTTTGAATGTTCTAAAGGTGTGGGAAGCCCAACATTTGGATAGAAGCTAAGTTTCAACTCCATGCAAAAAGTAACTTCCTATAGGCTAGAACTCATTAAATATAGATTTCATTCAACATATGTTTAAAAATATGAAATATGCATATCCAATTTTCCAGGTGTGCTAAGAGCTATTAAGCTATGAGCTATTGAGCACAATAGACACAGTTCCTGCTCTCAAATTCTAGCAGAGGAGCAAGCATAAAATAAATAAACAGCAGCAGAAACCTAATAAAAATGTCTAACTATATACCTATGTGCTAGGCACTATTCTAAGTGATTTACATGTACTGTATCACTTAACTCTTACAACAACCTGAAGTATGAATGAAAATAGAATATAGTGCAATCAATGGAGGTCACCATGCAGAAACACTATGCAAAGAGATAAGGATAGCATAGCTTTCAGGGTCAAAGATTATAGTTCTTCCTGAGCACAATATGAATCTAATGAAAGATTGAGAAGAAAGGAAGAGATCTAATTCATGTTAATAAATAAAAAATCTTCTGTAAGGAAAACAGAAGAACAGTGTGTAGAAGCAAAACCAGATAAATTAGTTGGAAGCCAGTGAATCAGTCTAGACCAGAGATTATGGTGCCTGGCACTCTGAGATAGTAGACACACAGAGAAGTGAAGCTCTGTTTGGAGTTACACTCAGCATAACTTGGCGATTGAGTAGATGTGAAAAACGAAGAGGAAAGGGTGAGAGTGATTATTTCTGACTCGAGCAACAGGTGGATAGCAGTGACGTTAAGAGAGATGGAGAAAATCAAGAAAGGGGAAGTCAAGAGTTTGGCCTGAAATGTGTGCAGTTTGAGACAGTCAATAAGTGTATCAGCTGTGAGGCTGAGTATACTCCAGAAATGGTACATTCCTCCATCAGAGGAAATTCAAAAATCCAATAGAAATTTGTCTAGATGACATGAAAGTCTCCTCCATTTTTAAAATTCTAAGATTGTACAAAAGAAGGAAAGAAGAGTGATCTGAAGGGAATGCCATGAACTATTAAACTTGCTCTCATTGGGTGAGGTGCTTGGAACTAGAGTTTGTGCATTTATATTTCATTTGATTTCAAGGACTTATCCATCACTAGCTTAAAAGCAGATTGGCTGAAGCTAAAATTTCCAATATATTCTGTTTTAGTTCATTCTCACACTCCTATAAAGATACTACCTGAGACTGGGTAATTTATAAACAAAAGAGGTTTAATTGACTCACAGTTCCACATGGCTGGGGAGGCCTCAGAAAATTTACCATCATGGTGGAAGGTGAAGAAGAAGCAATGCATGTCTTACATGACAGCAAGAGAGAGAGAGAGAGAGCACATGGGGGAAACTGGCACTTTTAAAACCATCATATGTCATTGGAACTATGTCACTATCACAAGAACAGCATGGGGGAAATCGTCCCCATGATTCAATCACCTCCCACCAGGTCCCTCCCTAGACACATGGGGATTACAATACCAGGTGAGATTTGGGTGGGGACACAGAGCCAAGCCATATAATATACATAGATTAAAATTCGTAGAAGTGAATCTTAAAAGCTTCTCTTTGCTTTACTTATGTAAGGAAGCATTCGTTATAATTTTAGAATCTAGCACAAAGAACATTCAATTATGCACAGTTGTTCTCTTTAATATATATGTACGTAGATTACAAAACAACTGTACCTATGCCATAAAGTAAGATAATGGCTTTGGATGATAATTTCCTTTCTTTTTTAAAGATAACTTCAAGGTTGCCACTGCCCATCTTTGTTAGTAAACTGGTGTCTTCATATTATTACTAATGGTAATAACATTGTTAAGCCAGCATTCCTGGATCAGCTACAAAGAGGGGGTTAGATGTGGGACTACCAGTCTTCTCATATATTTCCCACATGCTTTTCAGAGCTAGCACCCCTGGGTTTTCATCCCCTGTGTGCTGATCTTTGATGTTCTGCTCCCTGCTCTATTCCACAGATAGAGGCCCAAGCCCATTTCCACAAGATTCTGGCAAATAGACAGACACAGAACATCTGCACTTACCAAACCTTGAATTGCCGAAACTGCAGTATTTGAAATCAATTTGGAAGTACTTATAATTTTTAAAGGAAAGAGTATTGAGAAGCCAACTGTTTCTGTATTATCTATCATACATGAGTAGTAGGCCAGAGACACTTCACTTCTGCATTGTGGTTAAGCATGTGGATCCTGGAAGCCTATAAAGGTGGAATCTCAGCTATGTCACTGTCTAGTTCTGTGACCTTGGGCAAATTACTTAAGTGGTCTGCTCCTTAATTTCCTGATCTGTAAAATGAGAATAATATATTTATCACATATTTTTCAGAGTCTAACATCAATGATGAGCTACTGGAACTATACCTGTCATAGCAAGGGTTTAATAAATATGAGGTATTATCATTTTCTTCCACTCCTTTTCTAAGGGTACATGGGTTAACATAGGAGATAAACACCACAGGTCAATCCAAAGTTATTTTATAACATGCGACATTGGCTTTAATTTGCAAGGTGAATATGACTAATGACAGCAAAACTTCCTTCGTTTCTTGCATAAGTATGCCCATAAAACCCTGCTTCCTGTGCCTTGCTAACTCACAGGACCACCTGATGTTTTCCTAAATAAATTCCACGTATCCAACAGCACAAAAACAAAGCACATGCATTTGACATTCTTAACTCAGGGCTTCAGTAGGGGTTTGGGGCTTGTATCTAGCTGATTTTTCATTCTTTAATTGTAACAAACCACCACAAAAATTGGCAGTTTAAAACTGCAATCATGTATGCTCATTCACACATCTGCAGATGGCAGGGGTTCAGCTGATTTAGGCTGAGTTCCGCTTGGATGCGCTGCTTCAAGCTGGACTTGCTATGCATTGGGCTCAGGTCTCGTCCTTATATATTCCTCGGGGACATGGCCTGGGGCTGAGGGAGCAGCATCTACTTCAGGGAAGCTCTATATGTGATGATGGCAGAAGCACAAGAGACAAGACCAACTATGCCAAATATGACACCTCTCTTCTTGTAGGGGTTTGCTAGTGTTTCACTGGCCTTGGCAAGTAGTATGGCTGAGCCCCAAATCAAGGGACAGGGATTATGCAATATTTCTGGAATGAGGGTGTTAAATGTTATTTCTTATCAGTTATCTAGTCTATTAGAACAGATTATGCTGCTGGTGATGCTCTAAGTCACTACTATGTATACACACTTAGGTTTGAAATGATTCATACCAACACCTGACCTTTTGCATCTTTTTTATTACATTCATTTTAGTTCTAGTTTGCTGACCATCTGTAGAAATAAATTAATATTGTTCTTAATAAGTGAGAATGTTATTTTTTACGCATCATGAACTCTGGCCTAGAATAGCATTTGACTCAATAAATATTTTCTGAATTAATAATTGAGAGTAATTTTTTGTGCTAACTTTCCAACCTTTTTTTGGTGGGTTGTGGAGGGCTGGAAGGGAAGACATTCATTCTGTAATTTTCTAATGCCTTCCTTCCTTCATTTTTTTTTCATTCAACAAATATTTTTTGAGTGGCTGCTATGAGCCAGGGGTGTTCTAGGTTATACGGATGTGTAGAAGTGATACAAACAGGTTCCTACTATCTGGTCAGACATACAATAAACAGTGACACAAATAAATAAGTTAGCTGTGGAAAATAGTAAGTGGGGTTAAAAAGTAAAATATTAGAGAAATTAAACCATAAAGGTGATACAATTGTGGAGAAGATGAACAACGAAGGCCTTAAATAGAATGATATTTCAGTTGAAAATTAGATAATGGGAAGTGAAAATACAGGGAAAGAACATTCTAGTCAGAGGGTGCTGTGTGTGCAGACAGACAGGAAAGAGTGTGGCCTGTTTAAGGTACAGAAAGGCACCAGTGCCGACAGTATTATCCACTCCACTCTAAAGACTCATTCAAATTTCCTACATTTAATTTCTTGTTTACGATTGCCAAGTAGCCTGTGCACTGCTCATCTGGATTTAGAATTATTAACTTCCCTGTCAACCTCCTGCACTAGAATTTGAGCTCCTTTAATGTAGATATAGTATCATAACAGTCTCTTTATCCGCAGCATCAAATGCAGAGCTCTGTTCAACACAAGGCTGCCAGATGTACACGTGCATGAATGCAGTTTCTCATAGTCTAGGAATCAATGATGGTGTGTGCCCAGATGGGATCAAGCCACTTGGAACACAGATGAATAGATGAAAGAAGTAGTGAGTCACAGAAAACACCACAATTTGAAAAGAAGAAAGCCATATTTATTTCATCACAGTAAGTGATTTCAACTGTCATTCTCCTTTTCCAGAAGTATATTAATCATAAAATTAAGAAAGTATTCAAGATCTATCACACATAATGTACCACAGGAACATAAAAATGAATATAGCCTCCAGAAATGACAATAATTATAATCTAAAATTACATTGCTAAAACACTTTCAACTTTTCAAATTGCTTTTATACTTATTATCACATTTTGTGCTTTGTCAAATATAGCAAAAGGCCATTTTTAATTACAATTTATTTAGGAGTCTGAGTTCACTCAGAGGGAAAAGAGAAACATTTCAAACTGTATCCTTAAAGATAGAGCTTAGAGTTGCACCAGAAAGCATCTTCCTTACTAAGGGTTAGAATGCTGTGACTAAATGTGCTAAGTAATTTACTAAACATCTTACAACTAGTCGGAAGCAGAGCTGTGGTTGGAATCCTGGTTCCTGAGTCTCTGGTTTGTTTACTTCCTGTTATGCTAGTCATAAAAGAGCTGGAGAATTTGGTTTATAATGAAATTAGCAATCACAAAAGTTAGGCTTAAAATAAATTACCACCCCCCAAAAAAGGTAGAAAAGCAGTGCTAATGAGAAAATAATTCTTCCAAATGTTTTGTTGTATTTTTTAAATTTTGAGCATTATTTTGAAATGTCAGTTCTTAAGTAGACAATAAGTTATCTATAAATAAAAAAGTAGCTTTCTTAGTATAAAGTTATCTTCCAAAGGCAAGAAAAGAAAGGATGGGTGAGGTTGGTATTAAAAACTGAAGACATAAAACATGCTACTTGAGTGTGGTGGCTCATGTCTGTAATCCCAGCACTCTGGGAGGCCAAGGCTTGAGAATTCCCTTGAGGCCAGGAGTTCAAGACCTGCCTCAGCAGGATAGTTTGACCATATCTCTACACAAAATGAAAGAAAAAAAAAATTACCTGGGCTAGGTGGTGTGCGTGTCTTTAGTCTCAGTTACTAGGGAGGCTGAAGTGAGAGGATTGCTTGAGCTCAGGAGTTTGAGGCTGCAGTGAGCCATGATCATGCCACTGTACTCCTGCCTGAGTGAGAGAATGAGACCTTGCCTTCAAACAAACTAAATGTAAATTAAGTAATGAGTAGAAATAAGGGAAAGGAGATATAATCCATTATGTAGAAAATGTACATGTGTTCAGGTAAGAAAAATTATACAATTCTGGGCCCATAATGTTCTGTGTATATTAAGGGATTCAACTATTAATTCAGTTGTGTCCCTTACAACTAGGTTATATTACCAAATTAGAAACACTGAGGTTCCAAACAGAGTGATAGTAATCAGAGCAACAGTTATGAAAGAATCGTAGTCATCATGTGTTAAGTTCTCCCTTAAATAACATTAAAACTTGACAAATATCTACAGTAGCTATTTTCGAGCATGGAACAGTGGATAACTCAGGGCTGTGATCACTGGGATAGGGGAACTGCACAAAATGATCTCTGCATTAACCTTTGCTTTCCATCAGGGATCATTATCCAAATCACAGCACTAGACACAGGAGCCCAGAGAGCTGGGGTCTTGGTGGGTGGAAGAAATAAAATTTATAGTTCAGGGTGGCAGAAATATGCATGTAATTGAAGTCTAAGAAGGAGATGAGAGAAATTAGAATGAAAAAAGTATTTCAATGAATAATGATGAAACTTGTCAATTTTGACCAAAAGAAATCAACCCACACACCCAAGAAGTTCAATAAAATCCTAGCGGGATAAATACAAAGAAAACCACACCTAGTCCCACCAAATATCTGAAAACCAAAGTAAAAGAGAAAATCTCAAAGGCAGCCAGAGAAATTACATACTGGTGAACAATAAATAAGAATTATCATACCCTTGTCACAGAAAAATGATGCAAGCAAGAAAGCAAGTCATGAAAAAAAAAAAATCAATAAATAAAACCCATCAACCCAAATTTCTATAGGCAGTATAATATTATTTTAAAACGAGGGCAAAAAAATGGTGCTTTATATAAGTAAAAGTTTGGGCCATAAGCTCACTAAAACTCAAAGGATTAAGTGATATAAATGATGTTCTCTAACCACAACAGAATTAAACATAAAAATCAATAATAACACAATCTGGAAAATCGCCAAATATTTTGAATTAAGCAACACACTTATAAATAATCCACAGGTTAGAGAACAAATGACAAAGGTAAATAGAAAATCTTTTAACTGAATAATAACTAAAACACAATCTATTCAAATTTATGGGATGCAGTTAAAATAGTGGTTTAAAATTTTATATCTCTAAATGCATATGAAAGAAAATAAAATATTAAAAAATTCATGTTTCAAGTTCAGTAAGCTAGCAAATTAATATCAAACTAAATCAAAAGTATGTAAAAAAAAGAGAGTATGTAACAGAAGTTAAAGCAAATCAAAGAAACCAAAAGTCATTATTTGAAAGTATTAGTAGCATTTATAAACCTCTAGATATACTGAAGGAGAGAGACAGAGAGACAGAGAGCAGATGTAAATTATCAACAGTAGCAATTAATTAATTAAAAATCATTATAGATTCCATACACACTAAAAGGAATAGAAACTATTATAAAATTTTATGCCAATAATCTTGACAGTTTAAAAGAAATTTTAAAATTCCTTGGTAGACACAATAGAAAAACTGACTCAGGAAGAATTTAATGGTTACAATTACAATATCTGTTAATAAAAATGAATTTGTAATAAAAAAAAGTTCTCAGCTGGGTACGGTGGCTCACGCCTGTAATCCCAGCACTTTGGCAGGCCGAGGCAGGCGGATCAGGAGGTCAGGAGATCGAGACCATCCTGACTAACACGGTGAACCCTGTCTCTACTAAAAATACAAAAAATTAGCCGGACATAACCTCTAGCTCTATATAACTTCACTGTTGATTTCCATTAAATATTTAAGGAAGAAGCAAAGTTTTTGTTTTGTTTTGTTTTGTTTTGAGACAGAGTCTCACTCTGTCAGCCAGGCTAGAGTGCAGTGGCACGATCTCGGCTCACTGCAACCTCAGCCTCCCAGGTTCAAATGATTCTCCTGCCTCGACTTCACAAGTAGCTGGGACTACAGGCACAAGACACCATGCCTGGCTAATTTTTGTATTTTTGTATTTTTAGTAGAGACAGGGTTTTACCATGTTGGCCAGGCTGGCCTTGAAATCCTGACCTCAGGTGATCCGCCCACCTTGGCCTCCCAAAATGCTGGGATTACAGGAGTGAGCCACCATACCCAGCTAGAAGAAGCAAAATTGACGTACAAGCAGCTTACTCTCTCTACTACCAGAGAAGGAATAAATAACATGTCATTAAGGGTGAATCTATGGACTAACATAATAGAACAAGCATGAACTTAATTCCTAATAGACCCTAATCCAAATACTCTCTATGCCACTTCCAGTTGTATGACTGGAGTAATCTCTTTAACTTTCTAAGCCCAATTTTTCTCACATATAAAGCAATGTTAATATATCACCTGATTATGCTGAAAATTAAAAACTAAAGATAATATATTTAATCATATTTATTATGTACCTTCTGAAAAAAACCAGAAGCGTAGCTTCTGGTTTTTAATGAGTCTTCCAAATAAATATGATTTGAAGGTACATAATGATATTTCTTTTGGGGTTCTTTATCAAATGGGTATTACAATAATGAATCAAAGAGAAAAAATATAATCACTTTAATCTTGAATCCAAATGATCTGGAATCACTGAAAGTTGAACACTTGGTAACAGATATTTAAAAATCTCAGATAGGCTAAAGATAGTATGTTTTCAGTAAAGTTTTTTCTCTTAATGTAATTTAAAGTGAACTATTAAGCTTTTAATTAAAAAAAATCTTGCTTGACTTTAGAAGCATTTTAGGAAAGCTTTCTGAAGTGATATTATTAATTAAAAGTACTGTCTTGAACCATACTTTGGGGTGAGGTAGGCACAATTCATCCTCAGTCTCAACTATTCACTAATATCACTCATGAGACTTGAACAACTGTTAACATTCATAGTTACAATATATTGTAACAAATGGATACAGATTAAAAATCATCGAAGGGAAAAAATGTAAGAAGTCAAGCCCAGGAGACACCAGGAGCAAGGTTCCAGGTGTCTTCCCCCAAGGCAGCAGCAAGAATAGTCTTTTTTGTTTGTTTGTTTGTTTGTTTTTGACGGAGTCTTGCTCTGTCGCCCAGGCTGGAGTGCAGTGGCTCAATCTGGGCTCACTGCAAGCTCCGCCTCCTGGGTTCATGCCATTCTCCTGCCTCAGCCTCCGAGTAGCTGGGACTACAGGCGCCGGGCTAATTTTTTTGTATTTTTAGTAGAGACGGGGTTTCATTGTGTTAGCCAGGTTGGTCTCAATCTCCTGACCTCGTGATCCACCCGCCTCAGCCTCCCAAAGTACTGGGATTACAGGCGTGAGCCACCGCGCCCGGCCGAATAGTCTTAATTCTCTTCGAAATGTGTAAAAACATCTGCAGAAGTCTGTCAACCAGGGGAACTCCCTCAAATCTTGATGTCCAAGGTTTTTAAATAGGAGTCAGTCAGATGACCTCAGCTACTCAGTCTCTAACCCCTCAAAAGCAAAATCAGTTTTCACCATAGATCACATTGTTAGCCTAAACTATTTGATCTAACTGCTGCTGGGTGGCCCAAGGCCTTAGGCCAACAGAAACACTCTTATTAGGCAGAATATTCCAAGGGTTTAGCTCATCTCCCAGGAGCTACCAGGGGGCATTCCAAAGGCAGACAGACCTTTCTTAGGAGTCTGCAGGGTTTGAGCAACTCAGAGTTAACCCAAGATGAACAAATTAACCCTTTCCTGAGCATAGACTCATATTACGGAATTCACTATGCAAACAATCACACACCAAACTTGCTAGGAAACTATTGTATTGTACTGTACTGTACTGTACTGTACTGTACTGTATTGTATTGTATTGTATTGTATTGTATTGTATTGTATTGTAATCTCTTTGAAGCCAGCGACTCACCCTGTTGCCCAGGCTGGAGTGCAGGGGTGCAATCATGGCTAACTGCAGCCTCAATCTCCCTGGCTATTCTCCCACGTCAGCCTCCTGAGTAGCTGGGACTACAGGTTTGCCCCAACATGCCCAACTAATTTTTATTAATTTATTATTTGTAGAGATGGTGTCTCACTATGTTGACCAGGCTGGTCTCAAACTCATGAGCTCAAGCAATCCTTTCACTTCAGCTTCCCAAAGTGCTGGGATTACACGCGTAAGCCACCGTGCCCTGCCTCTGGAGAACTTTACAATCAAGAACATTAAGATAAAATATACAAGTCTATGTAATTATTAGACTATTTTATTCTTTAGTCAAGATTTTTAACTAACAATTCATTTTTTCTGGGAGAAAAAATAATCGATTTACAATTGTTCTGGTGGCTAGACTTGATAAACTGATAGGTTTCATCTTTTGGCTGTTAATTTTTTTTCTTTGTCTCTACATATTATAATTTAAAATTATTGGCATAATGAGTCTTGAATAAAACCATTCATGCACTAAAATCATTAACATAAAATAAAAGAGGAATAGTTATATTCTGTAATAACAACTGGAAAGATAGAATTCCTAATATATATTATTTGCAAATTACATTTGCTTTAGAAGAAGGGGAACACAAATTCTGTTACATAATACCAAGGCTGGAACGAAATTTTTAGATTATCTAATGTAAGAATGCCATACTTTGTTTTCTCTTTAATGATGTTATTACCCAAGGCTCTGAGAGATAAATTTATATTACTAAAATCACATAGTGGTGAATGAAGAATTAAAATCCATTTTTTATGCATATTCTAATATTCTTTTCACTGTACTGGTGGTACCCAATAATAACCACCAATAATGGGCTTAAAAGAAATGTTAAGATCGCTCTAGGCCGATAACATGACTGTGTTACTCAAACAATAATAACGAACCTTGCACGATGTTTTCACAACCTTCCGGCAGAGAGTCCAAAACATTTTTAAATTGTTTGATACAACATTAACGATTTTACCCTTTATGCTCCCTCTCTCTCTCCCTTCCTCCTCCTCTTTCTTCTCTTCCTCATCTATTGGAAAATAACAGGATGTACAAATAATAGTTTCAACAGACCCATTGGTTGATCAGAAGAAAATCCCAGTAATGTGTACAAAACCACAATACAGAATAATTTTTAAGAAATTATATGGAATGATAAAACTAAATAAGTACAGAATTTCAGTATCATCTGCGCTGACTCTTTAAAGTAAAACACCGACAATATTAGATGGTGAGAACAGCGTGCTAGAAGAGAGAATAATGAGCAAAAATGTTTAGAGCAGAAAAAAATGAATTTTGTTTATGAAAGAGTGAAACTTTAAACAAAGGAATTGTCTTGGCTTTGGAGGCTGATTGGATTCTAGTAAGAGCTAGAGATAAAGATAGAGTTATGGATAGGGATAGAGATAGGAAAAAGAAGAGAGGGAGGGAAGAGAGAAAGATAGGGAGAGAGAGAGAGAGTCAGAGAGAGAGAGAGAGAAATAAATGACAGGGGTGGGCGGCGGAGGGAAACTGGAGCAAAAGAGATTGAGGAGTCCATGAAATGAACTTGATTCCCATGCCTTCTAACCCTGCTCTCTCCCTCTTCTGGAGTTCCTACATGTACAAACTGTCCCGTGTACATGCCTAGTAACCCCCAGCTGTCATTCACTCACTTAGATGCCCTTACCTCTTTCCTCCTGCAATCCAAATTTCACCCACCTTTAAAGTTCTAGTTTCATTATGCCCTGCCTGCTGCAATTTGTGGTGACACCTCCCACCTCTGAAGCTCTGTGGTATTTACATGTTTTGTTTTGTTTTGTTTTTCTGTCTGTCAGTTTCGCTTTTTTGAAATAAGCATCCACTTAGTTTAGCTCATTGCAGTTCCACAATGCTCACTGCAATCCTTCAACACACATTTTTTGGCCAAGTGCCATCTTTTTCTTTTTACTTTTTTTCTTTTTTCTTGTTTTGGATACAGAGTCTCACTCTGTCACCCAGGCTGGAGTGCAGTGGCACGATCTTGGCTCCCTATAAACTCCACCTCCTGGATTCAAACCATTCTTGTGCCTCAGCCTCCTGAGTGGCTGGGATTATAGGCGCCCACCGTCAAGTCTGGCTAATTTTTAGTTGGCTAAGTGTCCTCTGTCTGGACATTAATTTCTTAGCATAGACATTGATATCTTGGTCCTAATGCATTTTTGGGTCATGTAACTATTAAAGCAAAGGGTCTTATCAGGAGCTAAGCTAAGTTATCCTCTGTTTTTTTATTCATAAAGCAGGCATTCTTTTACTATTTCAAGCCTATATGATTGAAATGAGATAAATATTAATAACTAATATATTCAACATTCTGAAGCATGCAAATAAGCTTCATGATTGCAATCTCTGCTTTCTGCATTTAATCTTAAAATAGTTGAAAACATCTCCTTTTTGCAAAAATTTTAAAGTATATTTTAGAGACTGTGAGAATAAAAATAATTAACAAAATTGACGAGAGTTTGTCCTACTCAGAGAATATTTTGGAACCAAATTAGATGTTACGTATACAATGAAATTAAACATCACTTCCACAGATTATTTTACTGATTTCTTCAGTGTATGGAGGTGATGTTCTTTGCAATATTCTTAGAAAGTAGCCTATATAAATTGAATTTATTGAAAATAGTTCACAAGTCTGGAAAACATGTATTGTAATTATGCAACTTAAAAAAAGTTATGTTAATTGAATTGACAACATTTAGATAAAATTATGTAGAATATTTTAAAAGTGCCAGATTATTTGCCATTTTCCCCAAGTTTTACTTATTCAAAAGAAATCTTATTGATATTCCTGTGTTTGGTTCCTCTTTGAATGGCTTTAATAAATAAAAAACACTCATATGCATCTCTTAAGCAAATCCAAAGATACATTCTTATTGTAGCTACATAAAGTAAGAAAGACTTGAAATTTGCTATAATAGAAAAACGGTTGCAGAGTGATGGACTCTGTAATACATGTTTTATTCCTATGCATCTGCATAATCACATATTATTGAAGAACATTTTAACTAAAGATAAAAGGTTGAATTCCATTACCAGGAACACACAACAAATACCACAAATGCTCCAATATTCAAATCAGAATGAAGGCAGATTTGTTCATAGTCTCCTCATAATTGCCTTTTCATTTAACTACTTGTAATAACCCTTTCACAATTATCCATCTGGAAAAAAACAGAGCAAGTTCCAAAACACTGAGTCCAATCATTTGTACCTCTTAGCAGCCTCCTTTAAAGGGGACATTTTGTATTTACCCTCTGGTTTATAAAAGAAACACTTTCTACTTCTTCATCATGGGAAATTAACAGAGATCATGTGACTACTATTGTAACTCTGTAAGAATGGTGCATCTTAAGCCCTAGGCACCACTTAGAGCTTGTAAGAGTGAGAATCAACTCTGTGGGTGTTTCTGCTCTTTGACGACATGGCCAGATTTCAAAACACTTAGCTGAGATTTTAGGACACCTAGGGAATAGTATTAACAAAAAGTTATTTAAGAAATAATCATAGATTCTTTTGCAGTGCTTTGGCTTTGTGTTTGAAGAATACCTCCTTGACTGACTTCTTTTCTCACATAAATAAAAGCTGTGGGTTTTTTCTCCTTTTCCGCTGGGGCATGTCTTTCCCAGAGCAGGCCTCACATCTTCCACATTCCTTCAATCCATCAGCTGAAGGGCGTTCACCTTAAAAGTCCTACACCAAGGAAGCCCCATACTATTCAACAGGATACTATTTATCAGAATACATTTATCAAAGGTATTAGTTAATTCAAATACCAGAGGACCAAAAAGGAGAGGGCATTATATTTTGGTGGAAGAAGTATATCTGGCACAAGAATATCTTCTTATGTAGAACTCAACATTCAAAGAACGACATTCTTCTTGGATTCATGGCGCTCCAGGCCAATTTTGTCTACCATGCTGGAAGAAAGACCCGTCTTTTGCCCCCAAATCATTTTGTGTTTCCTTCTCAGGTGCCCAGCGATCTCATTTTGTTACTGTAATAGTCATACTCTTGCTGAAGAGCCTTCAGGAGCTCCTGATTGCTTATTTTAGGAATAATAATGTTCCTTTACAAGGCACTCCCAGGATTCCATTCATGGTTGCAATCCTTGTTTTTCACTTCCTGCCCTGCTCTACTACAGGCACTAGCTGATTTCCCAAACAGTTACACTTAAAAAATTATCTATGTCTTTTTTGCTACTCTTGACCCTAGTAGAAATTCCCACAACCTTTTCACACAAGTCTCCTCAATCCTATCCAACAATCAAGCTAAACGAAACATCCTATATGAGGCCTCTACAAATCCTCTTTTGTCTCTCCTCATTGCTAAAATATTTGTAATATTCTCATGGTGTTCCTAATATACTGTATTGATCATAGATATTTGTGTGCATGGGAAATCCACTAGAATCATTTAGTAACGTATTTATTCAGTAAGCACTATTTATTAGTTCTACTATTCTAGGCACTATAAAAGATAGACTTTGAGAAACTCATTCTCGTAGTCTGGTCACCAGTTTCAAGGATAACTTTCTACTTAGTTTCAGGTCCCACAACATAAATAACCTTGTATCTCAAATACAAAATGCAACCAATAGTGTTTGCTGAATTGAAACCTATATGATAAAATAAATCTCAGCTAAAGTATTACGAGATTCCGATGTTCCTTCATTAAGGATAATTTGTATTTTTTTAAATGAAGAGCTCAAAAGAATCCCCAAGCACACTTGGGTGATATATGTTTGGCAAAATGGGCTTTCTTAAATCTTTTCTAATTAGAGAAAATAGCCAAATGCTTACTTTATGTATCTATATCCATAAGGGATGTATTTATGTGTATCCATAGGGGAACGCAGAGCTAACTGTACTGTATATCTGGATACAGAATTGGAACACTGAAAACACTGAGGAAATGCAGGAATGTGGAGAATTACTGGACAAAACTGAAAAGGAACTGCCATTTACTTCAGTGCTGTGGCCACAGGCCAGAATACATACCCTGAAAAAAGCTGCAAAGTATTAGTGAAATACAAGACTACCAGATGTTAGAGATAATAAATTATGTTTGATCTAACCATTGAAGACTCATTTTTTCTAATGGGTGAGTGATTTGGCTCATAAATCATTATGCAGCAACAGCTGTGAATTGTGAGATTCCTTTGAACTTGGCCATTTAGTGGACTGTCCTCACACACAGAAAAAATCAGTTGACTCACTTGGGCAGCTGTTCTTCATCCTTTTCTACAAACAAAGCCAGAAATTTTTAAGGTGACAAATTGCCTACATTTAAGAAAATGCAATTCTATGCTTACAAAACTTAATGACAGGCAAAGCTCAAAAGACTTAGAAATCATGTTGGAACGAGATAAATGTTCAAAAGATCACTTGCCTCTCAGAAGCCTTTCTGAACTCCTAGTCCTCTTTCCCTCTCCAGGTTTCCCTCAGAGGCCCCTTTGTCTCCTTTTCCACGAGCCTCCTCCTCTGTGCACCTCCACCAGCTTCCCAACAAGCCTCTTTCCTGAGCCATAGTAAAACCCTCCTACCTAATTACAGTCTGGTTCTAGGCTCTGGGCCAGGGAGCCCTGGCAACCTCTCAACTGGATATCACTAGAGCTTACTTAAAAAAATGAAAATCTGGCCGGGCACAGTGGCTCACACTTGTAATCCCAGCACTTTGGGAGGCCGAGGAGGGCAGATCACAAGGTCAGGAGATCGAGACCATCCTGGCCAACGTAGTGAAATCTCGTCTTTACTAAAAATACAAACAACTAGCCGGGCATGGGGGCGTGTGCCAGTAATCACAGCTACACAGCAGGCTGAGGCAGGAGAATTGCTTGAACCCGGGAGGCAAAGGTTGCAGTGAGCTGAGATCGTGCCACTGCACTCCAGGCTGGGTGACCGAGTGAGACTTCATCCCAAAAAAACAAAAGGAAGGAAGGAAGGAAGGAAGGAAGGAAGGAAGGAAGGAAGGAAGGAAGGAAGGAAGGAAGGAAGGAAGGAAGAAAGATAAGAAAATCTTTAGTGGTTACAATATTAAAAACTCTGCAATTAGGACACTCCGTAAGTATGTTCCTCCCTGAAATGGTGTGCATAAAAATGAGTTTGTAGTTTCAATTTACAAGTGGTTTAGGGCAGTTAAGTTTTCTTGGTCACCAAGATTGTGACCAACTATCTCAGGGGTCACAAAAGAGAAAGAGAAGGAAAGTTGGAGAAATTCAAACTTTGGGTTGGGGGTCATGGGGAGTCATCAGCAACTCCTGTCCCGGGTCCAGAGCAACTCATCCTTTGGTGATTGATTTTTTTCCTACATTTGTTCTGAAATTCTTCCCCATAAAAATTAACTAGGGAGAAAAAATCACTTGAAAGCAACATTTCTTTCCAATGTTGCTCTTAAAATCCTGACATAATGTAGAAGGTTCTTCTATCTGAGGCAGAAGAAGTTTTAAGTAAAGATTTACAGACATTGGAGGGCGGAGCAAGATGGCCGAATAGGAACAGCTCCAGTCTCCAACTCCCAGCGCGAGCGACACAGAAGACCGGTGATTTCTGCATTTTCAACTGAGGTACTGGGGTCATCTCACTAGGGAGTGCCGGACAATC
>NW_016813799.1:182603-193104 GCF_001698545.2 Rhinopithecus bieti | reverse complement strand
AAAAAAAAAAAAAAGATTTACAGACATTAAACTGGATAAAACACACTTATTGAGTTTTGCATTGTTTTATTTTATTTTCAAAATATTCTGAATGCTGATCATTTCTTTTTGAAAAATAAAAGAAAAAAGTGTTAATTCCTGAATCTTTTTTTAGGGAAATAATTGTCACAAGTGCCTTGCTTGCTTACACACTCTCTCTCTCTTTTCTCTTTGGAGTTCTTGGAAACATACACTGTTAAGGAAAAAGTTCAATCTACATAAATCTAATTTTTCCAGCTAGCAGACCCTTGTGATGGCCAAAAACATAAAACCTTAATATACTATATGCAAAAAATATGTAAAGTTAGGCATCCTCAACATCATTTTGTGTCTGAATTTTATGCAAATTGATCCCCCATTTCTTGTTTTTTTTTTTTTTTTTATTTAAACATTACATTATTCCATTTAATCCAGTTTAGCAAGTATTTATTGGACACAAGCTTCAACCATTCCTCCTGAGTTTGCTCACCGTCCTGGTCATTTTTCTCTGACACTTTGTCCTCTAAAGTAACGGTCCCCAAACTTTTTGGCACCAGGAATCTATTTCATGGAAGACAGTTTTTCCATGGAGGTTTTCAGATGAAACTGTTCCACCTCAGATCACCAGGCATTAGATTATCATAAGGAGCATGCACCCTAGATTCCTTGCCTACGAAGTTCACAATAGGGTTTGCATTCCTATGAGAATTTAATGACCCTGCTGATCTACTGGAGGCCAGCTCAGGTGGTAATGCTTGCTCACTGCTGCTGCTCATCTCCTTGCTGTGCAGCCCGGTTCCTAACAGGCCACAGGTTGGTACTAGCCTGAGCCTGGAGATTGGAGACCCCTGCTATAAAACATCCTGGTAATTGTCCTCTGAAACAACCAGCCTGAGTCCAGATTTCATTCTCTGTGAAATGTGAATGTGAACTCCATTCCTTCTATCAGTGTTTTAAAGCTGTGCTAATTCATAGAATTTTTATGAGGTTTAAATGACATATGAAGCATAAATCCTCTTATTAACTATAAAAGGACATGTAAATATACATTAGAGACATGCAAAATTATACATTGATTATTGTATTTTTATGCAATTGCAACATGAAATCTTACTTGATGCTCCCCTTAAGAATCCAAATTAGAGATACTTATTTTATAGGTCAATTGATAAAATTATAATGCTATCATTTACTTAACATCACAGGTACTCATGTCACCTGGTTTGCTTCAGAAGAAGCAGTCAGGGTGGATAAAAGCAAGCCTCTTTCCTTAAGGAACACACATTTTGTTTGTTTTTCTGTACTTACTGATCTTGAGTACCTTTTGTAAGTCTAGGGAAAAAAAAATTAGAACTCTAATGAAGAGTCTGTTCTTTCCCTATTCAATGTTCTGGGTGCCTTTGTCAAAAATCAATTGGCTGTAAGTGTGTGGGTTTATTTCTGGGCTGTCTTATATTCCATTGGTCTATGTCTGTTTTTATGCTTTGGCTACAATAACTTTGTGGTATACTTTGAAGTCAAGGAAGTGTGATGCCTCCAGCTCTGTTCTCTTTGCTCAAAATTGCTTTGGCTATTTGAAGTCATTTGCGGTTCTATACAAATTTTAGAGCATTATCAGTTTTAGGAGAGGAATAACTGAAGTACTGCAGGGACTGCAAGGTAGGAACGGTCATATCCAGTTGACAATGGTGAAGGATCATAAAAGTTCTATTGTGGGAGGTAGTATGTGAGCTGACTCATGTTGGTCAAGGATGATTTTAATAGAGTATTTTATAAATCTCTACACCAGAATTTTCATTTATTTCATTATTCAACAGACACTTACTGGGTGCCTAATACTATCAAGCATGTGACTGGCATTGAAGATACAAGTATTAATAAATACTTGTAATCAAGGAATGCAGGAAAGACAAATAAGTAAATGGATAATGACACAAATGTAGTCAGTATAGATACAGCAATATTTCTCCTACCCAGAAGAAAGAGCACCAGGAATTAAGAAAGCCTTTGGAAAAGAAGTGATGAAGGAGTGAACTTCTTAAACATAAATATAAGTTGACATAATAGGATTCAGTGAGGTAAAGTGCTGAGAGGTGGCAATGGAAAGTTACTGTAGGTCGGGGCTTAACATTTTATATGTTCAGTCATTTAAAAAAATGTGTGTCACACCATACTAAGTAAAAACAAAAATCTTGAGATAAATGAAAGAGTAAGTGAGGAATGTGTTTAGTAGAGGTGGAAAGCAAAGTGGTTAGCAGAAGTGATCAAAAAAGGGGTGAATTTCAAGAATGAATTAGAATTCTCAGGGCTTCAAAAGTCTTGTTATGACCATTGTGGAAGACAGTGTGCCAATTCCTGAAAGACCTAGAGGAAGAAATATCATTCAACCCAGCAATCCAATTACTGAGTTGTGAGGGTTAATACTGAGTGTGAACCTGATTGGATTGAGGGATACAAAGTATTAATCCTGAGTGTGTCTGTTGCCAAAAGAGATTAACATTTGAGTCAGTGGACTGGAGAAGGTAGATCTACGCTTAATCTGGCCTGCAGGGTCTGATCAGACACCAGTGAATATAAAGCGGGCAGAAAAACATGAAGAGAGGAGACCGGCCCAACCTCCCAGCCTACATCTTTGTCCCGTGCTGGATGCTTCCTGCCCTCAATCATCAGGCTCCATGTTCTTCAGTTTTGGGACTCAGATTGGTTCTCCTTGCTCCTCAGCTTGCAGAGAGCCTATTGTGGGACCTTGTGATTGTGTATGTTAATACTTAATAAACTCCGCTTATATATTCTATTAGTTCTGACCCTCTAAGAGAACCCTGATTAGAGGTACATTACTCAAAGGAATATAACTCTTTTTTATTATAAAGATACCTGGAAACATATGTTCATTCCAGCACTATTCACAATCGCAAAGACATGGAATACATGTAAATGCCCATCAATGACAGACTGGATAAAGAAAATGACATACATATACACCACGGAATACCATGCAGCTGTAAGAAGGAATGAGATCATGGGCTTTGTAGGGACATGGGTGGAGCTGGAAGCCATTACCCTCAGAAAACTAATGCAGGAACAGGAAACCAAATTCCACATATTCTCACTTATAAGTAGGAGCTGAATGATAAAAACATGTGGACACATGGGGGGAACAACACACATTGGGGCCTGTTGGAGGGTAGGCGGGTAGGAAGAGGGAGAGCATCAGGAAGAATAGCTAATGGATGTTGGGCTTAATACCTAGGTGATGGGATGATCTGTGCAGCAAACCACTATGGCACACGTTTACCTGTGTAACAAGCCTGCACATCCTGCACATGTACCTCTAAGCTTAAAATAAAAGTTGGAAATTAAAAACAAATCTTGTTATGGAATTTGTTCTTTATCACTAACATTTGGAAGACTATTCAACAGCGACCTTGAATGGGGAGCCATCAAAGGATGGACACAAGGTGGTGATACTAGCAGAGTTGTTTTCTAGCCAGAGCCTTTTGTTAGCAAGTGGTGAATGGATGGGAGCTGGGCTTGCTCTAAGACTAGTCACAAAGTTACCGAGTTTGAACAAGTTACAAAGAGAGAACAATTGGATAAGAATTTATAGGGTTCTTCACTAGGACAGGGGGAGTGTGGGTGGGAATAAGTGAAGATGGGAGATCTGGGAAAGAGGAGTTTCCTGTAGAACCCGGTGATTAATTAAATGCTGATATTAAAGAAAAGACTGAAGAATGACAGACAATTCATTCTTGTTGGATGATTAATGCCTGTGGTCAAACTATGATGGAACTAATTAAGATAACGGGGATCCTGGGAGATCGAGGGAAGGAAAAAATGAATAGTAGAATGAGAAGTGAAGGTATTAAGAAAACTAAAACTTTATAAACACCCTGTTAAATTATATTTAAATTATAATTCAAAATCAAATATTACATGCAAATATTTAAATTTCATTGTAAATATTATTTGCCCATTTCAGGCTGGATTATTTTATGTTTACTAACATATATTGTAGTTTTAAAAGTTAAATCTCTAATTTTTTTTTTTTTTTTTTTTTTTGTAAGACAGAGTCTTGCTCTGTCACCAGGCTGGAGTGCAGTGGAACAATCTCAGCTCACTGCAACCTCTGTCTCCTGGATTCAAGCAATTACCCTATCTCAGCCTTCCAAGTAACTGGGATTACAGGCATATGTCACCATGCCTGGCTAATTGTTTGTATTTTAGTCGAGACAGGGTTTCACCATGTTGGCCAAGATGGTCTCCATCTCCCGACCTTGTGATCCTTCAGCCTTGGCCTCCCAAAGTGCTAGGATTACAGGCATGAGTCACCGCTCCTGGCCTCTAATACGTATTAAAAAAATAAAAATAATAAAAAAAGTACTTAACAAAAATAGGCACATAGTTTAATGGAACACAATAGACAACCCATAAGTAAAGCCACATACAATGGTGGTTGACAAAAATAAACAATGGGCAAACGATGCCCTATTAAATAAATGGTGCTGGGAAAATTGGCTAGCCATATGGAGAATGAAATTGGGTCCTTATCTCTCACAATATACAAAAACTAACTCACAATGGATTAAATACTTAAATGTAAGACCTGAAGCTATGAAAATCCTACAAGAAAACCCAGGAAAAAGTCTTCTAGCCATTGGCCTAGGCAAATAATTTTTGACTAGACTCTCAAAAGTAAATGCAACAAAAACAAGAATAGACAAATGAGACTACTAAACTAAAAATTTCTGGACAGCCAGAGAAATAAGCAACAGAGTAAACAGACAACCTAAAGAATGGGAGAAAATATTTGCAAATTATACATCTGACAAAGAAATAATATTCAGAATCTACAAGGAACTCAAACAACTCAACAAGAAAAATAACAAGGGACATGAACACACATTCCTCAAAAGAAGATGTACAAGTGGCCAGCAAACATGCAAAAATGCTCAACATTACTAATCATCACAGAAATGCAAATTAAAACCACAATAACATATCATTTTACGCTAGTCAGAATGGCTATTATTAAGGTCAAAACTCTACAGATGTCGGTGAGGATGCAGGGAAAATGGAATGCTTATACACTGTTGGCGGGAATGTAAATTAGTAAAACCTCTATGAAAAACAGTGTAGCAATTTCCCAAAGAACTAAAACTAGAACTACCGTTTGACCCAGCAATCTCACTCCTGGGCATTTACCCAAAGGAAAATAAATCATCATGTGAAAAGTATTATACTGTGCAGTAAGAATCTTACTGTCATTTTTTTATTGTTGAGCTAAATCTCTTAAAGAACTTAAATTTATGGTAGAAATATGGTTAAAGTTCTACCATGTGAGCAACACAGTATATCATTTTCATATCTGTAACTAGATTATCTAATGACTCATTTTAAAACACTGAAAACACCATTTGATTCCTTCTATGGGACAGTAAGCAAAATTTCCAAACCATATAGTCCTCAAACTGAATGTATTTTCTCTTTAATGGTAGCTCTGAATAACAGAAATATAGCAAATGCTCAGTTGCAGCATCATACTTTTCAAGACGGTGATTTTATTCAACAAAATTGAATTCCTTGATATATTAGAATTAAATGACTGTTTAGGAACAAGAGCAGTATTAATATACAATTTTCATTAAGATGTTAATTTAACATTACTTAACTCTCCAATGAGTACGCATTCTGCAAAGAACATTGTTCTAAGGTAATGCAATTGCTGTGTATTCCCAACAGTAAAAGACTAGCACACGTTCTCTCAAATTGATTTTTAATGTCATTACAGCAGAAAATGAAGAACCTATGCTTTAGCCTAGTTTCGTTTTTCATGAGAAAATTAAAGATCCAAATATAAATGAAATACTTGATTTTCTATAAATATGTACTTAGATCTGTGTAATAGATTAAACTAGCCATTCTGTTATTTTTTTCCTAAAACATTGTAGAGATTGTAGTAATTGAAATGCAAAATAATAAAGCTACAAAAGGTTGCAGGGCTGGCATTCAAATAGACGTAGAATATATTATACTAAAGCATATAAACAAATTTATGCTTGTGTACGAGTTCAGATAAGGATATAAACTGAATTGCTTTTAAATTGCTATTTATCAGCACATTATTTACTGAATAATACTTCCCTGCTATTTTATAATTTTTTGACCATATATTTAGAATTTTATATGTAAAGGCATAAAGAATAACATATAAAGTACCTAATATCTCACCATTTAGAGAATAATAGCACTTTAATTTCTAATAATAGCACTCTAATCTAAGTTTGGGTAATTCTTTCCGATCTTTTAAAAACATAATCTATTTTCCCAAAATTTCAGTCATACTAATAATTTCACATTCAGTGATTTAGTTATAATTACATAATAAACTATTCATCACACCATGAAAACTGTTTTAAATGTTTTATGGTTGTAACAAAACATTTTCTCCTAACCAATAGCTAGACATTTTATCCATTTCTAAATTTTGTTCTACTACAAATAACATTGAAGTAGACACCCTTTTTCATGCATTTTGGTCAGTATCCTGATACTTTTCTAAGAACAGAGTCAAAAAGGGAAGTATTGAGTCAAAAGAGATAAATATTTTAAAGGTTCCTAATACATATTGCCAGCTTGACAGTGTTATTTACATTCAGCAGCAGTAACTGTGGTACTGTGAAGGTGTTCATCTACTCACAGTTACCAACATGAGAAATATCATGTGGATGGTTGTTTGAATCTTTGATAATTTAATAGGTGAAAAATTGCATTAGGTCATTTATTTAATTTGCCTTTGTTTATTAGTAGTTAAATTCTTTATTATGAGTAAATATATATATATATATATGTATACATTTAAATTTGGGGTTTAAACATTTACTCAACAAATATTTATCAATATACTTACTTTTAGATTTGTAATTCCTCTTCATGTCATTTGCCCACATCAGGGTTCCATATGTTTCATATTTGTTACATCATTATAGTTTGGATGGATGTATATGTGTGTATTGTGTGTATATATATGTATATAGGTATGTATATATATACACATACACAGAGAGAGTATAATATATACATGTTGAGAGTATAATATATACATTCCTATTTTGTTGGTTTTTAAAACATTTTGTTTATGATGATTTCTGTTGTAAACAGATGTTTAAAGAGTCAGTGTTATGAATACTTTCCTTTTTGATCCATGCATTACCTTGAGATATTTATGTATATTTTCATTATTCTGTTAGCATTTATATATATGAAGTAAATTATAAATAAAGAGACACACACATATAGTTTAATTTACTTAACATACTTTTGGTATATGCTGTGAGATGAAAATCTAATGACTGCTAAAATCTAGTCAGATGGAGAATATGCTTATACAATTTTTCAGCAGGTTGTCAAGATAATTTTTTCTACATAAGATTTTAAATAATTTTTTTTACCCTTTCTTCCACATAAGGACAACATCTTGACTGAGTGTAGAGAACAACAAACTGTTTTCACAAAATTTTGGCTGTTTTACATTTTCTTCTATCATAAAAACCTGAAGTTAGCTCAGGTTTATTCCTTTGTGTCTTTTCCTTCTTTTTTTTTGTTTTGTTTTCCACTAGAATTTTTTTATGATTTTGAAATTCCTAGATATTTCAAGAATGTGCCCAGGTGCCTCTCTTTAAATTCATTTCAACTGAAACATGGCATGCCCTTTCAAGAGGACTTTCCTTTGTAACTTTCTAAAATTACACCTTCTATCATTGCTTCTGTTCTAATGTCCTATCCTCTCTTGAGAAAATAACTATAATTTGTAGCTTATATGTCTTTTCTACTTTTTTTCATATCTATAGTCTGCTTTTGCTTTACTTTATTTTATTTTTTTCTCTGAACTTTGGGAGGCCATCTGAAGCCCATATGCTAAAATCATATTAAATTAGATCATCTATGCCAGCAGTTCCCAACACGGTTTTTTAATTCAAATCACATATGAAACTTAATAATAATTATTATTATTATTGTTAATTAATTAGGGCTACTTTCCTACAGATCTCTAGGTTTTTGTCTATTCCAGATGAGAAAGTACCTGTCAGTTGCCAACTAGTTCTCAATTAAATTAGTTAAATTAATGAAGATTTATACAAGATTGACAATGGTTTATCATCAGAATTAGTTTAGAAAATTATGATTTTTTTTTTTCTCCATGTTAAATAGCATTTTGTGGGAAATTGAGAACCGCGACATCTATCCTGTTTGAACTGGCACATTTAAACCATTCCTTCCCTTCACTCTATGCTCCAGATTAGAAGATCCACAAAACAACTCCTAGACCAGGTCCCAAAGCCTTTGGGTTCTTCAGCCTACCCTCCTTTCCTATTCATTTACAATGTCACTCTGCCTTTCCTTTCAGCCTACGTTGCATAACACCCACTTCTGCTCATCCCCTCCAGACAGATCCTTCAGTTGAATTTTCTCCTTGGCATTTTTATCTGTGCTTCATCTCTGAACACTGTCCTTCAGATTTTCCATGATTCCACAGTCTGTAGCTTGCTAGTTAATCCTTGCTGACCCTTGACTCATAGTACAGCCAGCTTGGTCAAACACCCTGGGATTCCACTTGATTTTTTCAAGTAAGTTTAGATTACAGCATGAATGACTAGCCAGGTTAAGCCAAAGTCCCCATTTAAAAATTTCAATTAATGGCTTTCACTCAAAGTCTCTACCCTGGCATTTGCCAAGCAGTATTTACATGCTAAAAATATAGAGGTGGGCAAGAAAGAGAAGATTTCTTCCCAAATAGAGCTAACAGTCAAAGGAGAAAGAGAAAAATCAATTGAAACTCTTACACCTCAATTGTAAAAATAAATAAATAAATAAATACAAATAACCTAATTAAAAAATGGGCAAAGGACTTAAGACATTTTCCCAAAGAAGATGTACAAATGGCCAACAGATTTATGAAAAGCTGCTCACTAATCACCAGGAAAATGCAAATCGAAATGGAGATGAGATACCACTTCACACCTTTTAGGATGGCTACTATTAAAAATATCACTTTTACACTGTTGGTGGGAGTGTAAATTAGTTCAACCACTGTGGAAGACAGTGTGGGAATTCCTCAAGGATCTTGAAACAGAAATACCATTTTACCCAGCAATCCCATTACTGGGTATATACCCAAAGGATTATAAATCATTCTGCTATAAAGGTACATACACATGTATGTTTATTGCACCACTATTCACAATGGCAAAGACTTGGAACCAAACCAAATGCCCATCAATGATAGACTGGATAAAGAAAATGTGGCACATATATACTATGGAATACTATGCAGCCATAGAAAAGGATGAGTTCATGTCCTTTGCGGGGACATGGATGAAGCTGAAAACCATCATTCTCAGCAAACTAACAAAGGAACAAGAAAGCAAACACCACATCTTCTCACTCATAAGTGGGAGTTGAACAATGAGAACACATAGACACAGGGAGGTGAACATCACACACCGAGACCTGTTGGGGCGTGGGGGCCTAGGGAAAGGAGAGCATTAGGAGTAATATCTAATGTAGATGATGTGTTGATGGGTGCAGCAAATCATCATTAGACATGTATACCTATGTAACAAACCTGCACATTCTGCACATTATCCCAGAACTTAAAGTATAATAAATAAAAATAAAAATAAAATAATTAGTGTCATTAACATATATACAAAATAAGTATTGGTTAGGATGTGTAGAAATTGGAACCCTTGTACTCTGTTGATGGGAATGTAAAATGGTACAGCCCCTGTGAAGAAAGTTCTTAAGAAAGAAAATCCATCATATGATCTGGCAATTCCACCTTTGGTTATGTATCCAGAAGAAGTGGAATCAGAAACTCAAAGAGATAGTGTATGCCATGTTCTTTGAAGCATTATTCACAATAGGCAAGACACAGAAACAACTAAAATGTTCATCAACGAACGAACAAAGAAAGAAAATGGAATATATACACACAATGAAGTATGACTTGGCTTTTAAAAAGAAGAAATTCTGGGCGGAGCAAGATGGCTGAATAGGAAGAGCTCCAGTCCCCAACTCCCAGCACGAGCGACACAGAAGACCAGTGATTTCTGCATTTTCAACTGAGGTACTGGGGTCATCTCACTACGGAGTGCCGGACAATCGGTGCTGCTCAGCTGCTGCAGCCTGACAAGCGAGAGCTGAATCAGGGCGAGGCATCGCCTCACCTGGGAAGTGCAAGGGGGAAGGGAATCCCTTTTCCTAGCCAGGGGAACTGAGACACACAACACCTGGAAAATCGGGTAACTCCCACCCCAATACTGCGCTTTAAGCAAACGGGCACACCAGAAGAATATATCCCTCACCTGTCCGGGAGGGTCCCACGCCCACGGAGCCTCCCTCATTGCTAACACAGCATTCTGCGGCGATCTAACCGCAAGGTAGCAGCGGGGCGGGGGGGGGGGCGCCCGCCATTGCTGAGGCT
>NW_016813799.1:158268-178012 GCF_001698545.2 Rhinopithecus bieti | reverse complement strand
TGGGGAGTTATACATGATATAAATGATGAATTGATGGGTGCTGACGAGTTGATGGGTGCAGCACACCAACATGGCACAAATATACGTATGTAACAAACCTGCACGTTATGCACATGTACCCTAGATCTTAAAGTATAATAAAAATAAAAAAATAAAATAAAATAAAAGAGGAAAAAAAAAGAGGAAATTCTACCATCTGAAACAACATGAATGAACATAGAGGGCATTATGCTAAGTGAGATAAGCCATCACGGAAGGACAACTATTGCATGATTCTACTAATATGGGTATCTGAAATAGTCAAACTCACAAAAGCAGAGAGTACAATGGTGACTGCCACTGCCTGCAGAGCACAATGGGTATACATACAGTTTCAGTTTTGCAAAATGAGTAAGTTCTAAACATCTAATGTACAACATTGGGCCTAATGTTAATAATACTATATCATGCACTTAAATTTTTGTAAAATGGGTAGATCTTATTTTAAGTATTCTTACACAATTAAAAACCAAAGTCAGTGTGATAAGCACTGACAGAGGAAAAACTTGAGATCAGGTCACTACCTTAGATTTAAATTTCATCAAAACTGATTGTCTAAACTAGGACCTGATGGATTAATAAGAGTAAGTCAAGGAAAGAGGTGGAAGGGAAAAGGTTCTCTAGGAGTATTCACCTTTAACCATGAATATGCCCAGGTGATGGGACCAGTCCAAATTTACTGGGCAGACAACTCATGGAAGCTTAGACAGAAAAGTCTTTGCCAGCCCCAGGAGTACAGCCAGGGCAAGAACTCTTCAGTATTCGAGATGGGATACAAAGGCCTTTTTCATGTATTAGCGTTCTTGTCAAGTCATTATTCAGCAAATATATCTATTATTTCAATGCACTGAACAAGATGCTGCAGGTAGGATAATAAGAAGGGTAGGTATGACCCCTGCTGTTGTGGATTTAGTGTCTTGCATGTATTAAGGTCAACTTCTAGGCTATTTGGTTCCAGTGATCTCTCTGGTATTCTCAGAGGCTTCACAACTGAGGTAAATTTGGTGAAACATTTTAACACATGGGGCCCCTGAGCAAACACTCTGGCAGGTAAGTCGGGGATAAATTAAAGGCCCAGCACCATGAGTCACACCTGTAATCTCAGCACTTTGGGAGGCCATCACAGGGGGATCTCTTGAGCCCAGGATTTCAAGGCTGCAGTGAGCTATGATCATGCCTCTGCACTACAGCTTGGGCAACAGAGCAAGGCCCTATCTCAAAAAAAAAGGGTGAATAAAATAAAATTCATAGGAACAAAAGAGAGCAAGATATCAAGGAGACTTAGAAACAAAAAGAGGCAGAAAGGGAACTGCAATAAGGGAGAAAGAGGAAAGAATGAGCATATTTCTGGTTGATAAAGGCAAAGTGCCAGGAAAAGTCCTCTCGGGTAGAGCAGGCTGCCTACCTTTGCATTTAGGATTTTTAAACTCAAGTTTAGCTCAGTCATATGCATATAGGCACATGATACATATTTTATAGGATGTACATTCAGGAAAATGTACATCCCAAAGCATTTTTTAAGTGCTTAGGAGCTGATTTTCAAAGAAAATTTTGCATGAATATCACTGTTGCTGATAGAAATCAGGCAAGTCCTCAAACCAGCATTTCAATGCCTTTAATTTTATTAGAAGTTGTAAAATCTTAAACTAGCTTCTTCAACCTGAAAACCTGAAGAAAATTGCTCATACAACAGTACCTACTGGGCAGTTTAGTTAATTCTGCTACTAAAACCACAAGTATTTCCTTAGAAAAAATTTTTTTTACGAAAGAACAAAGGGGTGGAAAGTGTGTTCCATGTGTATCCTGGATGTGTTGGTTAATTTTATGTGTCAATTTGACTGGGACATGAGGTGCTCGGATTAAACATCATTTCTGCATGTGTTTCTGAAGAGTGTTTCCCAATAAAGCTTGCATTTGAATCAGGGGACTCAGTAAGCAAATTGCTCCCCACTGTGGGTAGGTATCCTCCAATCCATCGATAGCCTGAATAGAACAAAAAGATGAAAGGGGAAATTTGCTCTCTTCACCTGAATCCTTGAGCTGGTTCATGAGTCTTCTCCTGCCTTCATCTGGTTCTCAGAACTATACCACCAGCTTTCTTGGGTATCCAACTTATAGATAGTGGAACATGGAACTTCTTAACTTTTATAATTACATAAATCAATTCTTTATAATAAATTAAATGTAATATATATTGTATATGTACACACATATAAATTATATATACATATGTACACATATTACACTGACAGACACACACATGCACACATACATATAGGTATGTATTCTACTAATTTGTTTCTCTGGAGAACCCTAAATAATACACTGACTATTCATTTCAATTTAAATCATAAAATACTTAGTGACTCAATGAGCATTCATTAACTACAGGACTCCCTGCTCAATACTCAATGCTACATAGCCACTATGGGGCTTAAAAACAAGAGGCTGTATTTCCTGTCCTTAAACAGGTTATGATCTGACTGTGTAAGGTGAAAACCAGTCCCATTATAATTTTCAAATAAGGATGCCTATGTATACACTTATAAATGCCTGTAGGCCATAAGAGAATTGAAAAATACATGCTAATGAACAAATGAATCATATCAGAATGGGGATAGAAAAGGCCTTTAATGAAAAGATGATAGCAGAAGAGATAGACTTAAGTTCCAGAATTTCAAAAAACAAGGATGAGAGACTATTCTTTAGGTGGGAAAAAAAATGGCATAAAACAAAACACAGAAGCAGAAAACTTACGTGCTGTTCAGGAAAACATCTAGCTCATCTGGAGCATGGAGTAACACAAAAGCAGCAGTGAGAAAATTAGGCCTTGCAGTGGAGGGCCATGAACACCCCTAGGAAATCCACATGCAATTGTGTTAATAACAGGAAGCAGTTTTTCTGGTTGTAAAGGAAACAATTTCATGAGAACTTTAGGAAGATGACAGGCAGCATTGTATAGGATGGACCACAGTAGAGGAAGCCTGGAGTTTAGAATCCAATGGAGTAGGGGAAAAAATCACTAAGTGTTGGGGTTTGAGAAGGCCCACGGGGTCACCACCCTGTTTTCTCTGCTCAAATTCTTCATCAACTGAAATAGATAAAGGAGATGGCAGATGAATACAAAAGTGCTGAAGATTATGGCTTAGGAGTACAACACAATCAGCTACCTAATATAGAGTCCTAGCCTTAGATAAACTTATCATACTCAGAGTCCTCTACAAAATTTAGGACATAAAGGAGGAGAGTGGAGAGAAAGGAAGATGGAGGGAGTTAAGCTACATAGGAGGACCCTTTCCCCAAACACACTAGGGGAGAAGTGAAGGGCCAGATAGAGGCCTAGGGTGGTATAGTGGAGGAACTCCCTCTTCAAGAATTTGGAAAACATGTTCTTCCATCTGCAACAGAAGGGCCTCTATTTCCTTGGTGGGAAAGTGATAACTGACACTGAAAACCAGCCAAGGACTCTCTAAGCACTTTATCAATATTTTATCATTTACTATTCAGAAGACCCTAGGATATGGGCTCTATTATTTCCACTGTACAGTGCTGAAAAGGGTAGGACAGTTAGGCAAGATGTCACAGCTCACAGTGGCAGACCCCAGATCAAAACAAAGTTCAATTATTTGCCTATTCTCTTTGACTCAAGCTGTATCCAAGCCAGTAGACATGAGTGTATCCTGACCCTCTACCAAAAAGACCGTTGGTCAGCAGAGGGCTTTGGGAAATGCCTACTGGTTTGGATAGAGCTTGAGTCAAAGCACCAGAATAGTGCCACAACAAGGAAACCAACTGAAACAATACAACTCTTGGATATTGTCATGAGAGACTCAGGGAAGAGTTTTAGTAGATTGAAGAGAGTGAATGCTTGATTAGAGACACAGGAATGAGTGAACAGTATAAAATGGAAGCAAAATGTATATACAGTACTTTCAAAAAATTTAGTGTGTGAAGAAAGATAGAGTTATGGA
The DNA here is from genome assembly GCF_001698545.2 of Rhinopithecus bieti. NCBI lineage: Eukaryota > Metazoa > Chordata > Mammalia > Primates > Cercopithecidae > Rhinopithecus > Rhinopithecus bieti. The sequence goes on along the minus strand of NW_016813799.1, from coordinate 174,002 downwards.
ATGGTAGCTTGTGGGAACAGGAAAGTTGAGCAATTGTGTTCAGATAGTTTGTTAGGGCATCAGAGAACATTTGTAAAAAGAGATGATATTGCCAGTAGAGAAGGCCAATTTGAAAGAAAATGAAAGAGGACAAATTCAAGAGCTTGAGTACCAGGAGATGCCAAAAGGAATGAGATCCAGATGCAGGAGAAATGATATACCATAAAATTTGAGGGATTCTAAAGAGAAATCTCAGGGAGGAAGGCTTCAGATACAGGTTAGGGAAATCACCCCATGGTTTGATAAGGATAGATCAAACACTAAAGGTTTGAAGAGAGATTGAAGAGAGATTGCCACAGTTCTCCTTGGAAATGGGATAGGGAATCATTAAAAATGAAATAATTACAGTAAATTACCCAATTATATTAGATTGAAGATCTTTGGTCAAATGTATTATGAGTCTAATAATGCTTTGGTGAAAGGCTAAAATAAAAAATAAAGAATTGAGCCAATTATTTCATTAATTCAAGCCTCAAACCTCTAAACCAATTAACTCAACATCTTAGGCCAAAATATATTTTGTACCAAAATATCCAAATAGGTTTTTCAATACAGTCAAGATTAAGAAAAGGTGTGCCTAGCCTCAGGAATTTCATTTCAGGGAGCAACAGCAGATGTTTGTGTGCAGAGCAGAAAAATTATGATATTTCAAGAAGGGAGTTGTAGTTTTGCTGGGGCTTAATATTACTAGTATTATATATATTATAGTACTAATATTTTATATTATAACAATTATATATGATAGTAATATTATTAATATTAATTATTAATTAATAATAATTGTACTAATCTATACTATAGCAAAATGTGTTTAGCCTGTAGGTTGTAACCCATTCATAAGTCATGAAATCAATTTCGTGGGGGCATGACTGGGCTTTTAAAAAGTGAAATAGAATAAAACAGAGCCAAACAAAGCAACACATATGGTAAGAATAAGCGTGGTAAGAAAAGAAACATCTTTCTTGGTTATATATAAATACAAACATACATATACATATGTGACTCCTAGGTCATGATGTAAAAGGCATTTCTTGCTATGGATTGTGATCAAAACATGTCAAAAGTGATTAATTTAATAGATCACTTTAAAGTCATCACTTTCATGGTTTTGGCTCGCAAGAATCCATTCTTCCTTCTCAGCATCCCAATTTCCTTTTGCAGAATTATTTCTGTCTGAATGTCTAGAGTCTTGCTGGGATGGAAACCCCAGGGCCTTCCTTCCAGTGTGGAAGCTGGAAGGAGTCGAATCTGCCAATTCAATTCTCTCTCCTGGGACTGAGTCTCAAGCAGGTCATATAAAGAGGAAAAACAGGAACAGCTGGCACACACTCTTTCTTGAGGTGGCATCCAGACCAGTTTGTTTCAGCTATGAGACCATTTCTGTGATTCTTGTTGCCGTAGTTTCTACCCATTCTTTGGCTTCACGTCAATAATTTAAGTCCTGATTTCCTTCCAATAAATCCTATTTTCCTAATTAGCCAAAGTTGTTTATACTCAGAATCAAAGGACCCTCAAACTTATACATACACACTATCTAGTTTAAACCTCACAATTATCCTGGGACGTAGCGCTTTCAAAAAAAGTGTAAATTATTGTTTTATGAAGAAAAAGTAAGATTCATGGTGGTCTGGTAATTTTGCCAAAGATAATCTCAAAGGTATGGGATTTAGCCCATGTCCCTGTGACTCAAAGTTTATGTCTTTTCTACTGAACAATGCACACTGAACTGCCAATAGCAGACAGCCATGTATTTCACATGCAGAATAATTTTATGCAAAGATTTGTCAGTGAATAGTTCTTATTTTGTTTGAGTGAACTAAAATCAATAATTTTCTGTTCACTTCAGGAAAAGTTCAGGAGTCGAGATTTTATACAAGGTCTTAAAATTATGCACCTTGAGAAAAAAATACAACTTAGGGTGTTCTGCTGATTGTTTCATTGATTTTAGGAAACAAAGGTCTATCATGCTACTAATTGCATTCCCTAAGCAATAAACCAGAGTTCTGGAATGCTTAAGATATATCGAATGAATGTGAACAGCTTAGGAGTTACTTCAAGAAATATATCAATGTTAACAAACAAGAGATAAACTGAATAATTCAGCTGAATAACCCCATTTTTCATCAACAAAAAAGTTAAACTTCTTCATTCCTCTAAACCTCCTCCCAAAACACACACAAACTCACAGAAAATCATTCAATCAATCATTTATTCATGTTAATTCTTTTGTTACCATCCCTGTCCCTCCATCCTATACTACAGTCTTCATGTACTGAAGCCTGGACTGTTGCTAATGCTTTTAACTTAAATCTCTAAACAAATCCTCAATTTCTGCAAATTCATGCTTCATATTGCTGCCACAGGATCTTTATGAAAGCAGAACAGAGCATAATTCTCTATCACTCATACTTAAAACTTCCAGTGTGCTTTCCATGATTTAAATAATAAATTTTGATATCTTTATTTTAATATCATACAAGTTATCATTTTTTTTTGAGATGGAGACTTGCTCTGTCACCAGGCTGGAGTGCAGTGGTACAATCTCAGATCACTGCAGCCTCCGCCTGTCGGGTTCAAGTGATTCTGCTGCCTCAGCCTCCCAAGTAGCTGGGACTACAGACATGAGCCACCATGCCCAGTTAATTTTTGTATTTTTAGTAGATACAGAGTTTTACCACATTGGCCAGGATGGTCTCGATCTCTTGACCTCGTGATCTGCCCACCTTGGCCCCCCAAAGTGCAGGGATTACAGGTGTGAGCCACTGTGCCTAGCCAATTTATCAATATTTTTAAACTTGAGGTATTCTAAATGCACCATATAATTTTGTATCTGTGTTTTGCACATGTTTTCAACTATGTAAAATTTCCTCTTCCAACCTGTCCTCCTGGAAAACTCTAAAAGTCCAATTTATCTTTTTTTTTTTTTTTTTGAGTTAGAGTTTTGCTCTGTCTCCCAGGCTGTAGTGTAGTGGCGGGATCTCAGCTCTCACTGCAACCTCTGCCTCCCGGGTTCAAACAATTCTCCTGCCTCAGCCTCCCGAGTAGCTGGGATTACAGTGGCCCACCACCATGCCTGGCTAATTCTGTATTTTTAATAGAGATGGAGTTTCACCATGTTGGCCAGACTGGTCTTGAACTCCTGACCTCAACTGATCCACCCACCTTGGCCTCCCAAAGTGCTGGGATTAAAGACGTGAGCCACCACACCCAGACTAATTTATCCTTAAAAATCTAGTTCTGATGTCACCTCCTTCAGGAAGTCTCCCCAAATATTTTTCAAACATTATTAAAGAGTGAATCAAACCCTTCTTTATTATCTCTGTTTCTTGCAGATAAAATCTTTGCTTGTTTATTTAGTCAACAAATATTTTGCTGCTTACTATTTTCAAGGCGCTTTTCTAGCCTTTGGACATATACCAGTGAATAAAATGAACAAAAATATCTACCTTCCTGACAGTAAACTAATAAGGAAAAATAAGTAAAATATATAAAATGTTAGACAGTGATAACTTCTTAGAAGAAAAAAGAGGGACATGAGGAAGTGTCAGGACAGAGGGTTACAATTCTATGAAGGTGGTCAGGGGATGCTTCACTGAGATGTATTTGAGAAAAAATCCATGAAGGATGTGAAGGCATGAGCCCAGGGAATGCACGAGGAAGAGCAATTCAGGCAGAGAGAAGTACGAGGTCAAAGACATCCTGGTAAGAATGTACTGGGCAAAATCAAGAAAGAGTAATTGATTCAAGGTTGAAAGATGCCATGAGGGGAGACGAGATCACAGAGGATCTGGGCATGAGCTTTGAATGAGATAGGAAGCCATCAAAGAGACAGAAGTAAATAAGGGATATGGTTGGAGTTGATTTATGAGGATCATACTCACAAATTCTGCCCTTATCCATGTGCCCAAGTCAAATGCTGAGAAGAGATTATACGGACAAGGTGTCTTTACTTAAATATCATGCTTCTGAACAACTGTGAAACACAGCATCTGCTGCTTTCAGCCTAAGGTAATTTCAAGTAGGACCTGCCAGATATATGCAGCAAGGCTGCCCCTCACTTCTAATATTTAAATTTTAGGTCACAAATAATTCAAAGGGGAATAATGTATATGATCTACTTTCTCTAGGTTTGCTGATTTGTGAATATGACACTGACACCTGAAAATGGAATGAATGCAGGGACAAACATAAAAGGACCTTGGGGTTACAAAAGCACTATGAAAGAGGACTGGGAAAATTTGGAGGTTATTTTACTGATGAAGCTTTAGGAACTTACACCAATTAAATTAGAGTGGGAGAAAGAAGGGATAATAGACATGGAGTCAGTATTTAAGATGTCTGATTGTAAGAGGGCCAAAGAAGGGAGTTTCGTAATATATTTTATGGTTTTAATGTAGGCAATTATCTGTCTGCAATCATTTAAATGGTCCCATTTAGAAAGAGATAGATGGCCACTAACGTTTTCACTTAGGCTTATTGTATATTCTTCCAAGCACCTTATGTGTAAGCCTGAAAATTAGGGAAACTAAAACTAGTACTTCATTAATCAAAGGATTGCATCTGGACTGAAAAGTAAAATGTCAGAAACCTCGAAGTTCTTTAAGACATTTGTCTTGCTAAAATATTCCCATCTGTTACCTCAGAACCAAAAGAAGTACAGGAAATTATGGTGTAATTTTTCTCACCTTTATGTAATTTTATAGTTCTGATTTATTCAAACATTTCCAGTAACATACCCTTAAATCTGTCAGCTACATAATTATCATGCCACTGCACCTACACTGAAAAGGTATGGAGTTCGTAATAGAATGGGCTTTGGGACCAGACTCACTGGGTCCAATCCTGGCTTCACCATATGGTGTTGGTCAAGCTGTTTTACTTATCTGTGACTCAGTTTTCTCCTCTGTAAAAAGAAGTTTCCTGAGTAGGTAGTATCTTTATAGCAGTGTGAAAACACACTAATAGAATTAGAATCAACTTATAAACAGAAGAGCTTTAATTGAATCACAGTTCTGCATGGCTGGGGTGACCTCAGGAAACCTACAATCATGGTGGAAGGCAAAGAGGAAGCAAGGACCTTCTTCACATCATGGAAGGATGGTTTGTGGGGAAGAACTAGACATTTATCAAACAACCAGATCTTATGAGAACTCACTCACTATCATGAAAACAGCATAGGAGAAACTGTCCCCATGATCCAGTTACCTCCCACTAGGTTCCTCCCTTGACATGTAAGGATTATGGTGATTGCAATTTGAGATGAGATGTGGGTGGTGGCCCAGAGCCAAACAATATTATTCTACCCCAGCCCCTCCCAAATCCCATGTCTTTTCACATTTAAAACAAATAATGCCTTCACAACAGTCCCCTAAAATCTTAACTCATTCCAGCATGAACTCAAAAATTCAAGTCCAAAGTCTCACCTAAGACAAAGCAAGTCCCTTCCACCTATGCACCTATAAAATCAAAAACAAGTTAGTTACTTCCAAGATACAACGGGGGTACAGGCATTGGGTAAACGTTCCCATTCCAAATGAGAGAAATTGGCCAAAAAAAAAGGTGCCATAGGCTCCATGCAAGTCTGAAACCTGGTCATTATATTTTAAAGTTCCAAAATAATCTCCTTTGACTGCATGTCAGCAGGACACACTAATGCAAGGGGTGGGCTCCCAAGCCCTTGGGATGTTCTGCCCCTGTGGCTCTGCAGGGTATAGCCCCCTCAACCCACCCCCTGCCTGCTTTCATGGGCTGGCATTGAGTGCTTGTGACTTTTCCAGGCACATGGTGTAAGCTATCAGTGGAGCTACCATTTTGGGTTCTGGAGGATGGTGGCCCTCTTCTTACAGCTTCACTAGGCAGTACCCCAGTGGGGACTCTGTATGGGGGCTCCAACCCAACATTTTCCCTCTACATTGTCCTAGTAGAGGTTCTCCATGAGGTCTCTGCCTCACCCCTGCAGTAGACTTCTGCCTAGACATCCAGGTATTTCCATACATCCTCTGAAATCTAGGCAGGTTCCCAAACCACAATTCGTGTTTTCTATGCACCCATAGGCCCAAAACTACATGCAAGCAACCAAGGCTTGCAGCTTGCATCCTCTGAAGCCATGGCTGAGCTGCACCTTGGACCCTTTTAGCCACTGTTTGAGCTGGAACCGCGGGGATGCAGGACACCAAGTTCCAAAGCTGCACAGAGCTGCAGGGTCATGGGCCCATCCCAGGAAGCCATTTTTCCCTCCTAGGCCTCTAGATTTGTGATGGGAAGTGCTGCTGTGAAGGTCTGTGACACGCCCTGGAGACATTTTTCCCATTGTCTTGGCCGTTAACATTCAGCTCTTTACTACTTATGAATATTTCTGCAACAGGCTTGAATTCCCCCCCAGAAAAGTGGGGTTTTATTTTCCACCACATGGTCAGGCTGCAAATTTTCTAAACCTTTATGCTCTGCTTCCCTCTCAAATGTAAGTTCTAATTTCAACCCATTTTCCTTGTGAATGCATTCAACTGAATGCTTTCAGAATAAGCCAGGTCACATCTTGAATGCTTTGTTGCTTAGAAATTTCTTCTGCCAGATACACTAAATCATCTCTCTCAAGTTCAAAGTTCCACAGATCTCTAGGGCAGGGGCAAAATGCTCCCAATTTCTTTGCTAAAGCATAGCAAGAGTGACTTTTTGCTCCAGTTCTCAATAAGTTCCTCATCTCCATCTGAGACCATCTCAACCTGGACTTTGTTATACATATCACTATCAGCATTTTGATCAAAACCATTCAACAAGTCTCTAGGAAGTTTCAAACTTTCCCGCATCTTATTGTCTTCTGAGCCCTCGAAACTGTTTCAATCTCTGCCTGTTACCCAGTTCCAAAGTCGCTTCCACATTTTACCTCACTCCTTGTACCAATTCTTTGTATTAGTCCATTTTCACACTGCTATAAAGATACTACCTGAGACTGGGTAAGTTAGAAACAGAAGAGGTTTAATTGGCTTACAGTGCTGCATGACTGGAGAGGCCTCAGAAAATTTACAGTCATGGCAGAAGGCAAAGGGAAAGCAAGGACCTTCTTCACATGGCAGCAGTGGGGTAAGGAGTGCCAGACACTTACCAAATAACCAGATCTCATGAGAACTCCCTCACTATCACGAGAACAGCATGGGAGAAACTGCCTCCATGATGCAATCACCTCCCACTAGGTCCCTCCCTCGACATGTGGAGATTACAATTTGAGATGAGATTTGGGTGGGACACAAAGCCAAACCATATCACAATCCAATCCACCTATCTTGACAGTAATTTATATAGCTTTTCTTGTATCTTTGTAACTCTTCTCATTCACCATGCCTAAGGGCTTATCACAACAGTGCTTTTTAGAATGAAAGCAGCTACGCTGGTATGGGTTACTTCTGTAGGAAGGAAAGAAGAAAAAGAAGGGAGGGAGAAAGGAAAGAAGGAAGCAAAGGAGGAAGGCTTATTAACCAGAAAGCTTTTGTCTAAAGATCTAGTATTTCTCCCAGAACAGAGCATCCTTCCCAATTCTTAAGACCCAGCATCCAACAAAAGATTCCTAGGGAAACATCTAATAGAGGTTCTTTCATTCTTAGTACAACTTGATGAGTCTCTAAAATGTAGGTTGATTTTATCATATATGTATATATTATATATACTATATTAGTGATATAGCATACTATAACATATTATAATATATATTAGAATATATTGTTATATGGTTATATTACTTATAATACATATGTAATATTATGTGTGTGTATATATATATAGTTTCCTTTTTTTTTCTTGAGATGGAGTCTTGCTCTGTCACCCAGGCTAGGGAGCAGTGGCACAATCTTGGCTCACTGCAATCTCCACCTGCTGGGTTCTAATGATTCTCCTCCCTCGGCCTCCCAAGTAGCTGGGATTACAGGCAGGGACCATCATGCCCGACTAATATTTTTGTATATTTAGTAGAGACAGGTTTCACCACTTTGGCCGGGCTGGTCTTGAACTCCTCACCTCAAGTGATCCACCTGCCTCAGCCTCCCAAAGTGCTGAGATTACAGGCATGAGCCACCAAACCCGGCCATATGTACATCTCTTAAACTGCTTTAACATTGATTCCTCTAAAGTAGCAGGCTACTTATTTTCAAGTTGTTTCAAGCCTTTTTCTAAAAGCTGCCTCTCCACTCCTTGCACCATGCAGCTGTATCACTAAGTTAGTGGCAGCCAGGTCACTAATGACATATGACTCTTGCCAGATAAGTGGCCCCACAGATGGGCATTTGATCCCAAGATGTAACACACAGCCTCCCTCCCCAGAGAATTTAGAATGGGGACTGATAAAGAAATCTTTTTTCTCAGCAGCAGATTGACCCTACTTGTCTCATGTAAACACAAGTGCCTACTGAGGGCCGTGTGTTACACTGTGTGGACTGAAGAAGAAGAGAAGCTGGCCTACAGAGAGAGGGAAGTATATTGCATGGGAGCAGGAATGTGAGAACATCCTATTGATACTGATGTCCCTCATACCAGTTATTTTCCTGATTCCTGGATGTGGCCTTCCCCCATATTATAAATTCACAATTTTCACCTCAGTTAGCTCAAATAGGTTTCTATAACTTGGATCCAAGAGAGACTCCCTTAATACAACTGGTTTCATCAAAGTTCAATGTATATCAATAACCTATTATTATCCAGATACCTTGTAAATTCACCATTTTCACCTAAGTTAGCTCAAAAAGGTTTTTATAAATTGGAACCAAAAGAATCTCTGTTAATATATCTGGTTTCATCAAAGGACAATATGTATCAAGAACCTGCTATTATCCAGATACCTATTTCATGTATTGGATTAAAAAAAATACAACAAAGGCTGCATTGTTTTATTGCACTGCATTTTAGATGACACATTTCTCTAGAAATAGCAGAGATGAAACAGACAGACTGTGATAGAACATGGTGAACTTCCCACTGTCAGTGAGAGTCCCTAACCTTTCTACGGATTCTGTTCAAGATATAGCTATTAATAAATAGTACTTAACCCTTGGCTCTCAACATAATCTAGCCTTTGATCTTCTCTTGATGAGTGTACATCCATAGATTGACTCCCACGGATCATCAGCTGTACCTTCCAAAGCTATTACAAAGAGCCATCAGTCATCTCACCTGGCTGACGAGGTCCCCATTGAGCCCTGCCCCTCCATAGCAGCCTGATCTAGGAATCTTACTGACTTTCCAATCAAAAGAATCTGTCACCAAAGCTCTCAGCTACAGCAAACTACTCTGGTCAAGCCCTGGCAGTGTCACCTGAGCAGTAGGTACAGACTCATCTGTTGCTAAGTTGTTGAAGGCAAATTGGTCCAAATGCCTGTTCTCTGGAGTATAACTGCTCATGACTGAGAATTTTCCCCTGGAATTTTACAGGCCAAGACTTCAAGCACAAAGAGACGGCAATAAAAAGAAAGCCCTGTTCATTTGTTGTTGTTGACTCTAATATTTATAGAATTTAAAATTTGTAAAATTTGTAAGCATTATTTAATTTATCTATGTTTAGAATAAGAGTGTACATCAGAAGCTACATATTTTTAACAGCAGGAACTGTGGAAGATTGAGACAAGTTAACCTATTGAAACAGGGCTTACAGAACACAATTTAATAAAATAGCCACTATATCTTATTGTATTGCTAAGAGAAATATTCACAAGTCACATCCTTTGAAAGGCACTAAGACCACAAATGTTAGACAGTTGAAAATGAAATTCTTTCTTGTAAGATTTAAACAGTTGGTTTATAGCTATTAGAAAAGGATTCTGTTCCTTAGAGGGTTCTCAATTATATTTTGCTTTTAACTATAATGAATAATTGTCATATTAGCATTAATCTTGAAATTATGAAGTGTAGGCACTCTGAGAAAATGAATGTATTCCCTATATGTTTGTGGTGGGAAAATGCAGGTTTTGAATATTTAACTACTCTCTATAATCTTGCTATAATTATCTCAACCTGTATAAAATCTGATCATCTGTCCTTGACTTTTAAAACTACCTATTTCAATCTTTGCATCACTTTTGGTAACAGTATCAATAAATAGTAATTATGATAAGTATTTTGAAGCACATAGAATATTAATTTCTTTATAAAGGTGTTTATTTATAGAAACCTTGAGATTTTAGAAAACATCAGTTTCACATCTAATGTTTTGCTTTGTATAATTGTTGAGCCCAGAGACTGTTTTTACTTGAACAGTTGAGGAAGAAAAGAAGTAGAAATTATTTTTGTTGCCGCCACATGTCCTACTTTTTTCTATGAACTTAAACCTATCTCTTGCACGTTTATATTACCATTGTTGTCCCGAACACAAATGAATTTTTTATCTTTATTTTATACTACCTTTCTATATAATTAAATTTATATTTTCAATCGTTTGTTTGCATCCATTAGGAGTCATTAAAGCGTAAACAGGCCATAGGGACTGCAATTAACCTTGAGAACAAAAGAACAATTTATCACTTTACCAAACAACAAAACTCACTCTTATTGTTAGTAATTCATAATAAAGGCAGCAACTATCAATTAAGTTGAGAATAGAAGTGGCAAAACAGGCACAGTCATCAAACTTGCAATAGCTAACTAACTGCTCTCTTCTGAATTATCAGCAATAGCTGAGAACTACCCAAAGGTCTGCTGATAGCCACAGTAGAGAATGATTAGTGAATTCATGGCTGCATGTCTGGTTTACTCCTATTTCCCAAATTGAATAAATAAATGAGAACTCGCTAATCAGGACTATATGGGGTTGCTAGGAAATAAAAAATTTGCTATTATGGGCTGTATCCAACCTAGCAAGGAGTTTGATCCAAAATTTCTATTACACTAGTTAATTAGCACTTAAAACAATTATATCTATAAGAATTTATCAGTACTGGTCTGATTTGTAGGCTACCCCAAAACCCTGCCTAGCCAATGAAGTAGCTGGAATAGAAGGAAAGGTAACTGTTGCCAACTGATCCAACAACTTTTGGGTTCTTTGTATTTGTAACAGTGTACCCCACAAATCTTAGGTGCTTGAGGGTTACCTATCTCTGCCAAACACCCGGACATTTACTGAATAGACTTTTACTACTAAGAAGGCAGAGAACTGTTCATACATTGTATTCTGTAAAAGAAGCCCCCATTCTCATCATCTTTAGGTGCTCTGACTATTCTATAATTCTGGCATGAAAGAATTACTCAAGGCAGACACAAGAACATTCCAGAGATAGGAATCTGTTACTCCTCTGGTTTCCATTAAGAAAACAGAAACTCTCCTAAAGTAATGGCTGGACAGAGTACCATTTAGGAACTGAGTACAGGAATTTTCTTGAGGTCCGGACTACAAACATTACTATATACTTAAACCCTATTTAGAGCATCTTTAACATTTTTTAGCTGATGCATATATTGTGAATACATTCTATTTCACTAATGAAAGGCCATTTATGACACTCTTCATGTTAATTAAGACAACAGTTTCACTAATATAAATTCATGGCTTGCATTCAATATGTCTTTTAGCCAAGGTTGCTGTGTTAAGATCTGGATTCCTGAAAGGTTTGTTGCAGCTGCCTCTGGCTTACTTAATTAAAGGTCAGATGACCTCTCAGGGACTGAGCATAACTGATTGGAATGCTTGAAGTACATGGATTGTAGCTTAACCTAAATAACACACACACAATAGCATACATATTCTCCATAGACAGGCAATGATAATATGAACCCACAAGCATTCACTTCTTTATGTTAAACAATTTCTGTATCTCAGATGGAATCATTACAAAGTCTCTCATGTCCGGTGTGCTGTAAAATTCTTTTTTAAAGAGAAAGGGAAATGGAGAAGGGAAAATATTCTAGGCCTTTAGATAGAGAGGCATTACAACAAAGTGCTTGCAATATAGAGGGAGGTACAGTGGAAGCTACCCATCGTTCATTTTCTGTATTTTCCCTACTACCTTTCAGGTAATGAATAGAGAAAAGTAATGACCAGATCCAGAAGGGTGTCGACAGAACACAGGAATTTCATGCAACTGGCTTTATAGAAACTGACTGAAAAGTATTTTCAAAGTCGAAAAACTGGAAAATGTTTAACCTTTTGAGAATCTTGGTGGGTGACATGTGATCATTTTAGAAAATATTCTTCCATAAATTATGCACATGAAGATTGGTGTCTAAGGTCTACCAGGTCTTTTCCATACTCTTTGTTTCTGGTTCTCAAAAATCCTCAACATCTGGTCTTCTTTCATCAATCCTATATTACTTATGAAATAAGGCAGCAAACTGCTGTGGACTAATTTTGGGCTTCGAAAGCAGACAGAGCTGAGTACTGAAGAGGGCTCTACTGCTTGCTAGCTGTGTGACACAGGTTTCTGTGCTGTGAGGATTAGAGCTCATATATGTAAGCAATCTGGCAAAGCTCTAGACACATGGTAGTCACACAATGCATTGTAGGTGACATAATCACACCTCACCTGGAGCTCTTTACCCCATATACGGTGATGCTGTCACTGTGCTCCTGAACACAGCTTGCCCATTCCTGACTCTGAGCCTTTACACATGCTGCTCCTTGGAATGCTGTTCCTTTTCAACTCCAGCTCACATTCAAGTCAATGAAGACGTCCTTGTTCCCCTTTGATATTGCTGTAAGATACTTCATAACTAAATTTTTAGAAGCCTAAGGCTTCCCTGGTTATTGGTCCTAACATCCTGGTTACTGAACAGTCAGAAACTTTCACCACTGGACAAAGAGAAAAGAATAACAGAATATTTACCATCTGCAGGTGCCCAGTAGGTATTTTATAAAACCACTGTATAGAATCTCACTTCTGCCAAGTGGGAATGGGGATGAAGATACGGAGTAGGGCTCTTACAGAAATATAACATAAAAGAATAAAATAGTGAGTTAGGATAAATTATTCAGGACAAGGCTGAAAGCTGGTGGAGAATCAAATAGTGTCAGAAATGAACCAAGGAATGGATGTTAAACAGTTGGTGAACCTTGGGAACCCAAGGGAGGGAATTGCCAGAGAAGAGTGGAGCGAAGAGGGACTGCTTGGCAACCCCAATGCATGTGAAGTGCTGAAAGAGTGTATGGAGACCATCGTTTACAAAAATAAATACATGCATCATTAAATAAAATAAATGCAGGAAAATATTACAAAAGAATACCAAGATCTTCAATCTAATATTATTCCCTTTTAAGAAATGATTCATTTCTGATTCCTTCCACAAGGCCATGAATTCCTCAAAGGTAGAGTTAACACTATTCATCTCTCAATCTCCAGGTGGTTCTCAACAAAGGTTAAGTAAAGGAAACAAAGCATTGGGTATCTTATACGTGTCTCATTTGCTGAAGAAAATTAGCACCAGCAGAATGCTTCACTCCTCAACTTTGCATTTAAGTAGATGGCATCTTTCCTCCAGAAGAATGATCCTCATTTCCCTCAAAAATCTCAACCTTGTAATGAGGCGCAGGTGTTCTTCTCATTTCTTAGATGGATAAATTTGAAAACAAAGTGGTGAACAGAAGGCTCAGGAAAACCAGGCAGCTGCTGAGGCAGGCATAAATTTTGGTTATGCTGTATCCCTGGCAAGTAGACCCTGCAGGCTGGTTTCCCTCCTGAATCTACTCCAACAAAAGGGCCTTGTGTTTAGTTGAAAACTGTGTCACTTCTCCAGGGGACCCACATTCAGTAGTCAAGTTTTGGTTTCACTGCCTGTGAACATGTATTCATGGTAGAGTTAGCAGGTATATATGTAAATTCCTGACAAGGAAGACTGTACCACAAACAATGTCAGTCATTTTTAGGTAATTTATGTTCAACCGAATAAGCCTCAAAGCAACACGTGTTGTAAAGACATCCTGCATAAAAAGTACCAAGCATAGAGTAGAAGACTGAAAATTTCCTAGATATCTTCTATTTTCCCTTCTCCATCCTTCTTCATCCTGCTCTGTGTCACCAGAGATTGACCCTTAGAATTGCTTCAGATGGACATCCTCCTTCTCTAACTTAGCCAATGTGACTGCCACCAGAAAATTAGAGAGTGGGAGGAGAGGGAGATTCTTTTCCTGGCTCCTTGAAGGGAGGCTGCAGTCTAGCCAGTAGCTCTGTTCCTTTCATTTGGATTCGGCTCCTGCTAGGAATCCATTTCTTGCAGCCACAGATAGCACCAGTTTCCAGTAACCACTCTGACCCCTTGGTCTGGTAGCCCTTGCCTTGCCTCACAGTTTCTTGGTGGTTCCCTTAACCTCTCCACACCTTTGAAAAGATTCTTTTATAAACACTCTTAATTTACCCTTTTGGATGATGTCTCATGAGTATTCTGCAAGGATCCTGACAGATATGATTAATGCTTGCTCCTTTCCAGTCAAAACCTTGGAGCCAGAGGTATCCTGTGCAGTTCTACACAGCCCTGAAGTGTCTGGAAGTCAGCCAGCAAAGTACTCTTCACAACGTGTTTGCAACTCAGAGGATATTGTGAAGGGAAGAGATGATCCTTGCCAGGTTCCCACCAGCATGGTTCTAGGTGCACTACTCAGGTCATATCATTAAGTTTCCCCAGACATCTCACAAGTAAGTATTATTTCCATTTCATAGACAGTGAGGAACAGATGGCTACAGTCAGACAACACATGATACGCGGGTGACCTAAGAGCTTGTGCTCTTCTCACAACCTCGCGGTTCTCACTCTTCTGGGGCCATTTTCTCCACCACGAATTGAGATTGTTGGACTACATCAATGATGTTTTGGTTTCTGCAGCTCCTGGGGGAACTTTAAAAAAAGAATACCTCATTTCAAACTGTCACTCGAAACTTCTAAGTTCCAGGTGTGATTCAGATGAGAACCACTAGATTAAATGTTCCACAAAGTTTCTTTTAATTCTAAAATGTGATTATAATTCTAATATTTTACTTAAATGCTTCAGTTTTGTGCTTATTATAATTTAATATTGGTAGAGCTTTAAATTGAACAATTTCCTTCTTTCTTTCAGGTTCTAGTAAGAAAATGATTTTGTAGAACGTGTACAGCACAGACACTGGCATAAAATCATTTCTTTCACGCATCCGTCAAACATTGGTGAAGTCCTGCCTATCTATAAAGAACCTTTCCTGTATGATGAGAAGAACACAATACTTGCCCACAAGGAACTCACAGTTCAATGGGGAAACAGACCCCAAACCGGATAGTTATAATGTAATATGGCAAGTACAATGCCACAGTATAGATAGTGGGTGTGTCAATTTCAGAACCTCCTACAGAATAGTAATGCCATGACCTACAGCCTAAAATATTAGTGGAAATATCTCAAAGACTTCGTAGATATACTTTTTAGAGAAGGAGTGGGTCAGTTTTATCCACATATGAATATAAACAATTCAGCCCATATGAGCTGTGAATTCAGGTTGCTTGGTAACAGCTTTTACAGTTGTGTTATTTGCTCTGAAATGAGAGGAGCTGATACTTTTCTCCTTAAAACAAAAGAATATTAATAACAGCAACAATGGTGGGTATTTATAAGTCTTTTGTAGAAGAACAGCATGATACTTTAGTTCATGCATTCTCTGGAGTCAAAGTTAGAAGGTTTTTGGAAAGGTATGAAGGTTAAGGAAGAATCTCATAGTCAAAGGTTATATATATATATATATATATATATATATATATATATATAT
>NW_016813799.1:110428-157968 GCF_001698545.2 Rhinopithecus bieti | reverse complement strand
ATATATGAGTTTCCTATGCTCAGGTGAACTGAATTATTAATGCAACGTGCACTTATTGAGCATGCTTTTAGGTTTAACCTTCTGTTTACAAGGAGTTTTGTGAAAAGTGGGGAAAGAGTGTATGTTAAGGAAAGAGCATAAAATGTGTTAAATGCATATTTCCTGTGCTTAAGATATTTCATTAAATTCATAAATCTGTCCATTTCACTTCAGCTTAAAGAAACAAACATGGAACATCTCCCAATCACAGCTGCACCACTGTTGAAAAGGGATTTGGCAGTCATAGGGAAAAAGAAAAAGTTACACCTCCCAATAGGAATAATTAAGGATATACAATTCACAGAAATTCACCTCTAACTTATAGAGAAAGTCTTCCACAAAATGCCAGCAACTGTAGCGGAAAAAAAACTCTCTACTGAAGGGTATGTACCCTTTTTCTTCATTTCTAAAAAAAATTTTAGATAATGAAACAAAATACCAGTCATATCACATGTCCACTTCTTTCTTTAAAACCCAGCTCCAGAAAGGGAGGCAGCTCCTCTACTACCTACTGATATAAAATGTGACAACTAATTTATTTCACAGCATTGGAACCTTTTGGAGAGAGGTGAGTTAATTAAATATAAAATGAATAACCAAGTGGATGCAAACTACTGTCCACTTAAAAATACTGCTGTCAGCTTATAGTTATCATAAAAATCATCCATTTTCAAGGTCCCATCCATTTTTCATTTATTTATCAGTTCTGAATGTTAGCATATTAGTAAAACCAAATGATAGAAAACAATCTTGGAAATGTGAACAATATTTCCTATGTTGTGTTTGTCATTTTGCTTGTTGCTGAGCAGACAGATGGGATCTAACTTGTCATGCATGCTCCAGCAAAAACAACGTAAAATGCACACAAAAAATGGTGGTGTCAGGGAAGCCACAGGCTCATAGTGCCCATTAGTTAGTAGCTGTGATTTGTAACCAGGGGTCACTGCAACAATCAATACCTGGAGGTGAAATGTGTCAGATGGGAAACAATTTGTCCAAATACTTTTCAAACATTTATGTTCAGCACCCAGCATAGCTGGCTACATAAATCTTGAGTACGCAGTCCTAGCTTACCCCCTTGTAAATCAATGAAATTGGATCAACCCTGAATACCCAATCATAGGTCACCCTATCAGATGGCATGACTTCAGATGTCTAATAGGATACAAAGATTGACACTGCTTGGTCTTACTTTGCTTGTTCACCAGTGACACTGATCAAACTCTCATTTCTCCGGTCACAAAGAAATGTCTGTATCACTGATTTCTAATCTATCTGGAAGTAGGGTAAGGGAAAGTTCTCCTTTTGTCTGGCTATCAGCTTCTCTGGAGGAGAAAGTAGGAGATAAAAAAGAATATTTAACAAATATTCTTATTTGTTAAACAATTATTTTATAAATAAACAAATATTCATAAAATTATTTTGTAGATAACTATTTGTAAAACAAACAAAAGCCCATTGTTTCTTAATACAGCAAAGCATAATAAAATATGACTTAAGAAATCCTTTGAAAGCAGGGCTTTACTTTCTACATATCCATGATTTTCAGCAAAATGCATGAGAGATTCCTTGGGAATAGGAGAGTTATATTTACCAAAAATAAGCATCAAGGAATTCCCATTTCCTCCTGCTGTATAGAAAGTTGAAAGGATTATAACTTTCACAGTTAAATTTTAAAAAATATATAGGAAAATCTGCAAAAATCACAATGTTTCTTGATTCTAGTAGATAGCTGAGTCACAAACCAACCAACTAACCTGAAATCTAGGGAAAAACAAGTGTTTCTAAGGAGCACACTAGCCTCTGATGAGCCAAGGCAGATGCTAGACACCCAGTGCGATACAAGCCAGTGAGACAAATTTTACTAAAATTGAGCAGCTTTAAAGTGTGAACTCTTGTGACAGCATACAGCCCTTGGGAACCAAAAACACTTGCGGAGCTTGACCCACTTCCAGACTCTTCACAAACCTCACTGGATGCCACCACACTTGACTGGGGGCAGGGCAAGAATCTTGAGAAAGTCTCTATTGGGCCTGGAGGATCAACAGCAGCCCTGCAAGAAAGGCATGAAGGCCTACCTGGATCCTTCTCTCCTATCTCTTCATGACAAAAACCTTAAGACTCTGGAAGAATGAAGAAAATATAATCATCCTTAAGTACAGATAATGATGATATATATGTAAAGGGCTCTAGTGAAAAAGGTGGACAACAGACACGAACAGATAGATCATTTCATCAAAGAGATGAAACTATAAGGAAGAAATCAAATGAAAATGCTAAAAACAACACCACCAAAAAATGTACACACACACACACACATACACAAGGTGACAGATGAAAAATGTCTTTGATGGCTCATCATTAGACTGAAAACTGAAGTGAAATTGGAAGTAAAATTGTAAAATTGGAGATAAAGGATAAAAATCAAACTGAACGCAAGAATAAAAAAAACCAGAATATTCAAAATATGTGAAGAAAACACCAAACAACTTAACATGCATAATTGAGATCTCAGAGGGAAAAAATAAAATAACAAATGAAATTTGAGGGTGTTATGGCAGATAATTTTTTATCCACAAAGTCACAAATGCAATAAGCTCAGAGACTAACAACAGGAATGAACACATAATACACACATAAATCCTTGGACATATCATATTCGAACTTCTGAAAAATCAAACACCACGAGAAAATAAAACATATTACATCTAGAGGAACAAAGATAGGAATAAGAGAAACATTTTTATCGTAAATTTTACAAACCAGAATACAATAGAGTGACATCTTTAAAGTGTTGAAAGACAAAAAAAAAAAAAATGGTCAAGTGAGAATTTTATGCTCTGTGAAAATATTTTTCAAAAATACAATGGAAAATCAAAGAATGGGACAAAGACAGAGAGAGATAATTCATTGCCAGCAGACCTGCACTACAATGTTAGAGGAAGTTCTTTAGGCAGAGGAATATGATGACAAAAAGAAATTTGAATAAACGGCCAGGAGCAGTGGCTCACTCCTGCAATCCTAGTACTTTTGGAGACTGAGGTGGGAAGATTGCCTGAGCTCAAGACCAGCCTGACCAACACGGCAAAACCGTGGCTCTCCTTAAAATGCAAAAAATTAGTTGGGCGTGGTGGCGCATGCCTGCAGTCTCAGTTGCTTGGGAGGCTGAGGCACAAGAATTGCTTGAGCCTGGGAGGCAGAAGTTGCAGTGAGTTGAGATGATGTCACTGGACTCCAGCCTGGGTCATAGAGTGAGACCCTGTCTCAAAAATAATCTAGTAATTAAGATAAACATAAAACTCATTTTTTTCTTATTTTCGTTTTTTTGAAAGATAATTGTCTCAAGCAAACATAGTTGCAATGAATTTATAAAATATGTCAAAAGAAATTTATGACAAATATGACACAAAATATGAGAGGAAAGAAGTAGAAGTGTACTGTCCTTACACTGCATATGAAGTAGTATAAAATTATTGGAAGGCATATTTTGATTAAAGATGAGCATTATAAACCCAATGATAACCACTAAAAAAATTCAGATAGATATAAATAATAAGACAATAATAAAGACAAATGAATCATTGAAAACTCAATCCCAAAGAAATAAGAGAAATAGAAACATATATAACAAATAGGAAAGCATCTAAGAAGATGATAAATGTTAATACAATTATACCATGATTAATATGATGAAAATAAACCAATTAAAAGGAAAGAGAAGGCCAGAATATATAAAAGCAAGATACACTTGTATGCTGTCATATGCAACCTGAAAGATACCTACTTTAAGTATGAAAGAAATAGGTTAAAAGTAAAAAAAACAAAGTTGAATCAACCAAAGTGCCCATCAATGGATTACTGAATAAACAAAATGTGAAATAATATTCAGCCATAAAAAGAAATGAAGTACAACTACAGCATAAATGAACCTTGAAAACAATTATTAAACAAATGAAATATAGAACATTACATAATGATAAAGGAATTAACCCATAAGGAAGACATAACAATGCTATATGTGTATGGATCTAATAATAGAACCTCATAATGTATAAAGCAAAAACCTTTTAAAATTGAAAGAAGAAATTAACAAATTTATTCCCATAGTTGAATTCTTCAAACCTCTTTTCTTAGTAATTGATAGAACAAGTAAAAAGAAAACTTAAAAGATATAGAAAACTAAACCACACTCTGACCTAGCTTGGTCTAACAGATATTTTTATTCCATCTAACTATAGTTTGATATATTATTATTTCAAATGTACATGGAACACTCTAGACTATAAATAAACTGTATTTTAATTATAAACAAATCCTAACAAATTTTTAAAAATTGAAATTATACAAAGTATGTATTTGGATTATGAGTAAAATAAACTAGAAATTAGTAACAGAAGGATATCTGGGGAAATCTTCAAGTATGTCCAAATTAAACAACACCCTTTTAAATAACTCATGAGTAAAGAGGAAATCAAAAAAGAAATGGGAAAATATTTTGGCTTGAGTAAAAATGAAAACATGATCTACCAAAATTAATAGGACATATGAGAACACTGTCACAGTAAATGTTCAACAGTCAGCTCTCTGCGGAAAAAAAAAGATATTGATTTGTAGCATTTGCCAGTTTTCATGTTGTAAATGTTTCCATCATGACTGACATCACAGAAAACGGAGTTGGGCAGAGACTCCACAATTAGCTCTCATGAGCCAGTATAAGTTGAACCTAGCATACCACTGGATGCAGCTAAAGCAATGCTTAGAGGGATATTTGTGGCATTAAGTATTCATATTTAAAAAGATTACAAATAAGTTATCTAAGTTTCAGGCTTAAGAAAATATAACAAGAGAAAATTGAACCTGGGGCAATCAGACAGAAGAAAATAATTTAGATAAAGTCAGAAATCAATGACACTGAGAACAGAAAAACAATAGAGAAAATAAACTATAATCTGTTTCTTGGAAAAGACAGTATAATTGGTAAATATGTGACCCCATTGATCAAGAAGAAAGGAAAGACACAGAATGCCACCATCAAGAATAAAAGAAGAGGTACAACTCTAAACTCTACAGAATAAAAGTTTAATAAGGAATGCTATGAACAACTCTATACTCATAATTTTTACAACTTAGATGAAGTAGACAAATTCCTTGAATGACACTGTTACGGAATGAATTGTGTCACCTCAAAATTCATATGTTGGAGTCCTAACCCCTAGTATGTCAGAATGTGACTAGATTTAGAGATAGGGCCTTAATAGAGATAATTAAGGTAAAATGAATTCATATAGGTGGGCTTAATGCAATATAACTAGTGTGCTAATAAGGGAAGGGTACTGGGGGGCTGGAGGGCAGGTGGGGATGGTTAATGTGTACAAAAACTCAAAGAATTAATAAGACATACTATCTGATAACACAACAGGATGACTACTGTCAACAATAACTTATTTGTACCTTAAAAATAACTAAAAGAGCATAATTGGATTGTTTGTAACAAAAGAAATAAATGCTTGAGGGAATGGATATCTCATTCTCCATGATGTGATTATTTCATATTGCATGTCTGTATCGAAACGTCTCATGTATCATATAAAATACGCACCTACTATGTACCCACAAAAGTTAAAATTTTAAAATTAAAACAAGGGGAGATTAGGACATAAACCATCTGTACTAAGGGATGATGATGTGTGGATAGACAGAGAAGATAGACATCTACAAGCCAAGAAGAGAGGCCTCAGAAGAAATAACCTTGTCAACACTTTGAACTCTGACTCCTGGTCTCTAGAACTATGAGAAAGTAAATTTTCACTGCTTAATCCACAAGTCTGTGGTACTTTGTTATGCCAGCCCTAGCAAACTAATACAGACACAAACTGCCAAAGCTCATCCATAAATAACTTAAATTGTCTACTCTCCATTGAAAAAATTGAATGTGTAAGCAATATACTTCCAGAAAGAAAACTTTAGGACTGGGTGGCTTTACCAGTGACTTTTACCAAACATTTAATTAAGAAATAATACCAACTCTAAACTAACTTTCCCAGAATAGAGGAGGAGAGAGCACTCCCTGATTCACTTTATGGGGCTAAGATGTACCCTTACAGAAAAGATAGACAAAGGTATTACAAGAAAACAAAATTTCAGACCAATTTCCCTCATGAATATAGATGTAAAAGTTCAATAAATTATGAGCAAATAAAAATCCAATAATATATACAAATAATAATAATATATCATGCTTAAAGTAAGGTAAATGAAATAATAAAAAAGGCTAATTTAACATTCAGATATTTATCAATATAATTCACCATATCAACACATAAAAGAAAACAAAGATATGATTATTTCCATGGGAAGAACTTTCAAGAAACTAGGAACAGAAGATTACTTCCTAAACCTGATAGAATATGTGACATGACCACAACTAACATTAATCAATAAAAACTACATCTGTCATCTTGCCTTTGATTTCTTACATTTCCATTTGATTTTTGTATAGTTTTCATCTCTTTGTTGAAATTATCTGCTACCCTAAGATCAGGAATAAGGTGAAGTTGCCCACTCTCACCATATTCAGCATAGTACTGCAAATTCTGGTTACTGGAATTTGATCTGGCATTGCTGTGGAAAGACATTTAAAGGTGTTGCCCTTAAATCCACTCCCTTTTAAAGACTATTTTAAGAGCAATGTTACATCCTCAGTAAAATTGAGTGGAAGATATGGTGATTTCCTGTATAGCCTTGACTCCACGCATGCTTAGCCTCCCCTGTTATTAACATTCCCCACCAGAGAGGTACATGTGTCACAGTTCATGAGGCTATGTTGACACATCATAATCACCAAAAATTCATAGTTTGCATTAGAATTCACTCTCAGTGTTGCACATTGTATGGGCATGGAAATGTTTAATGACATATATTCAACATTATGGTAGCATACAGAATAGTTTCACTGCCCTAAGAATCTTCCATGTTCTTCCTGTTCATCCTTCCCTGCCTTCAACCCTTGGTACCCACTGATCTTTTTATTGTCTTCATAGTTTTACTTTTTCCATAATGTCATATCATTGGGATTATATAGTATGTAGTCTTTTCAGATTGACATCTTTCACTTAGAAATATGCACTTATGTTTCCTTCACGTGTCTTGATGGCTTGATAGCTTATTTCTTTTTAGCACTGAATAGTATTTCATTGTCTGGATATGCCAGTTTATTCATTCACTACAAAAGACATCTTGATTGCTTCCAAGATTTGGCAATTATAAATAAAGCTGCTATAAACATCCATATGCAGGTTTTTTGTGTGAAATATAAATTTTTAACTCTTTTGGGTAAATACCAAAGAGTGTGATTGCTAGATTGCATGGTAAGAGTGTGTTTAGTTTTGTAAAAAACTGCCAAACTGTCTTTAAAAGTGACTGTGCCATTTTGCATTCCCACTAATAAAACATGGGAGTTTCTGTTGCTCCACACCCTTGCCAGCATTGTGTGTTGTCAGTGTTCTGGATTTTGGCCATTCTAATAGGTTTGTGGTGGTATCTCTTTTTTGTTTTAATTTGTATTGTTTTAATTTGTTTTGTATTATTTTGTATTTAATTTAATTTGTATTGTTTTAATTTGTTTATTTTTGTATTAATTTGTATTTAATTTTGTTTTAATTTGCAATCAATTCTCTGATGAAATGTGATGTGAAGCATCTTTTCATATGACTATTTGCCATCTGTATATCTTCTTTGGTGAGGTGACTATGAAGGCCTTTGGCCCATAATTTAACTGGGTTATTTGTTTTCTTATTAGTGAGTTTTCAGAGTTCTTTGTATATGTTGGATAAGAGTCCTTTATCAGATTTGTCTTTTGTTAATATTTTCTCCCAGTCTATAACTTGTCTTCTCATTCACTTAAAATTTTATTATTGAGTTATTTATTTATTGCTTTTCAGCAGCTTAGTAGAAAACAATGTATGCAAAGTGTCACAATGTATCAACCACTTTCAGTCTTATAATGCCAATAACATTCAATCTGATAAATGCATACTACAGAGTTTCACTTTAAGCACTTTGCCATAACGTTCTCAAATAATTCAGTCCTTTCATTTATTCCTGAGAGCAACTGACATGTTGCCTTGATCTTCTAATGTCTGATATTAGACAGAAAGTATACATAATTGTAGTTAAGTGTTAGAGCTATAGAGCAAGTCAGCTTGGGTTCAAATCCTACCACCTATATTTATATGATCTTAGATATAACGCCTATAGTGCCAATCTTATAGGGTTGTTGTGAGCACTAAATGGGTTTATTCATTAAGTGCATATATAAGTCTTAGTATAAACACTCAGTACATGACAGTTATTTTTATTACAAATATACACTATTTTGTTTGGGTGTTATCCCTATAATATTTTACTTACTCCCATAATTTTTTGGAGAATATAATGCCCAAGAGATTCTTAGGACAAAACATAAATTCATAGAATTATGGGAATCTAGAAGAATTCTTAGACTTTTCTTCCATTTTTGTAAACATTGAAGAATCCCTTATTCAAAAGCAATCTTGAAGAAAGTTTACTTAGTGGGTAAAGTTTAATGTGACTTTGGTTATTTTTGTGAAAGGGTGGTGAGGAAGTTAAGCCATACAACAGCTCTAGCTCATGCCCTCTCTACTCTGCTCTCTCTTAATGACTAATAGGAGGCTCCTTTAGATCCCTATGGCTCCAAGAGGCAGAAAAACCACTGATCTGGTATGAAAATCACCACTAGCTACCCTTTTAATTTTGCAGACCAAGACATTGGTACCCAGAGAAGTTAACCCATGCAACACTATTCAGAATGTCACAAGTTCGGCCAGGCATGGTTGCTCATGCCTGTAATCCCAGCACTTCGGGAGGCTGAGGCAGGTGGATCACCTGAGGTCAGGAGTTCAAGACCAGCCTGACCAACATGGAGAAACCCCATCCCTAACTCTATACATTAGTGTCATAGGAACACAATTTTCCAAATATTAAAAATAAATACAATTTTAGAATTGACTTTTTTCTGCTACTAAAGCATATTTTCTCCTTTAAAGGCTAACATGGATAAGCTTATAAAGAAAGGATATTTATGTATTCTCTACACCCTCACCTTCATACTAAAATCTCTTTTACCATTTCATAATGATTATGTTTTCTAGGTTGGCAGACAGAAATTATAAACAAAGATATTTATTGGAGTTGAAGAGGAGAGTAAGCAGATCACAATATAGCAAGGAGTAAGGAATTAGCATAAAGATAATAAAATTTAGATGCTGCACTTATAGATGATGTAATTGATAAAAAGATAAATTGGAGAAGCTACAGGACTCAATAGTTCATATGCGAGGTAGACTGTCAAATATCAGGCATCTCAAGAGAGCCTTTGACAGGGTGTGGACTGCAGTAAATGTATGATTGAGTTATCTTATATATACTATTACTATGATGCAATTTATCTATGTTGTCAGTTGAAGGAGAGTTATGTCCTTCAGAGTTACAACTGCCATTGAACTAATTAAGCTTAAGAACCAAACCTAGGTTCCCGGTTGCTATGATTTTAATGTCACCTCAAAAAATCATGTTGAAATTTCATTGCCACTGTGACAGCATTAGGAGTGTTCAGGTCAAGAGGGGGGAGCCTTCATGAATGAATTAATTTGTTATTTTGGTAGTGGGTTCATTACCACATTAACAGGTTGTTATAATATAAAAGTGAGCCTAACCCCTGGTGCTCCTCTCTTTTGCAGGCAAATGCTTGTCCTTCTGCTCTTCTGCCATAGGATAATGCAGCACAAAGACCCTTACCAGACACTAGCACCAGATCTGGGACATTCCGTCCTCCAGAACTGTAATAAATAAATTTCTTTTCTTTAGAAATTACTTAGTCTATGGTATTTTGTTACAGCAAAAGAAAACAGACTAAAACACTGATCAAAAAGCAATCCTCTTCAGCAACTGTAGGCTCTGAAGGTGATACCAGAAGGACAAAGCACTAGTTTTGGGTTCTATTCAACAGTTGATACATGCTTTGTAGGTACATATGAGGCCTTAAAATTTTGTACAATTTACCATAGAAGAGATAAATGTCAGAGAAAAATTTTAGAGTAAGTGTTTCAATCTTGGTCTCGCTTGACAACAACAAAAGAAAACAAATCTCTAAGAAGTGCAATATAGAAATCTAATGAACTCATAATAATGCCTTCTAAAACTGAATAAATTGTTTTGCCAAAATGAATGTTCAATACCTTCAGAAATAAATGGTGGTGCACAACTCTTTTACTAAATGACTTCAGTTTGGATCCAATGGATATTCAGTTGTGCTTCTTTCTGCATTATATGCTTTCCCTTCAAAATAAAAAGATTTCCACATCCTGTAAAGGAGGCTGCCTATGTTTCTGTTTCCTTCATAAGAAGCCATAGTTGCAATTTATTTAATTGGCATCTCTGTTATTACTGAGACTGGTCCATATGAAGCATTGATAGATTGGCAGCATATTAAGCATTCATGAATCATAACTGTAGTCTGTTGATGGGATCTCTAAGCTATCCTCTAAGATTTCTTAGTTCCTATTTGTGAAATCAAAAATTGGAGACAGATTAATTAGTGCAATAAATGCTATTTTAAAATTATTGCTATGCAACTATTCTGTGTGATACTGCAGTGCTGGACACATGTCATTATACATTTGTCAAAACCCATAGACTGTATACTGAGAGTAAACCCTAATGTAAATTATGTATACCATGAGTGAACCCTAATGTAAATTATGGACTTAAGGTGATGATGTGTCAATGTAGGTTCATCCCCAAACCCCACTGTGAAAGTGGGGCCAGAAAGCAGAAGCCTTTCTGTGTAATAAATACGTGTATGTGTGTGTGTGTATAATGTATGTGTGTGTAGATACACACACATTATATACCATATATATTTCTGTGTATTTTAGATATTTCTGAATATTTAGATATTTTTAGATATTTATATATGTTATATATAATTGTTTTATATAAAATTGATATAATTTCACTAAAGATAGACAGATAATAGATTTTTAGTGAAATGATATAATAAAATTAATAAAACACTGAGATAATCTTATTCTATTAAAATGTCTGTGTTGTGGGAAGTCAGGGACCCTGAATGGAGGGACCGGCTGAAGCCGTGGCAGAAGAACATGAATTGTGAAGATTTCATGAACATTTATTAGTTCCCCAAATTAATACTTTTATAATTTCTTATGCCTGTCTTTACTGCAATATCTGAACATAAATTGTGAAGATTTCATGGACATTTATCACTTTCTCAACCAATACTCTTGTGATTTCCTATGCCTGTCTTTACTTTAATCTCTTAATCCTGTCATTTTCATAAGCTGAGGATGTATGTCACCTCAGGACCCTGTGATGATTGCATTAACTGCACAAATTGTCCATAAGCACTTGTGTTTAAACAATATGAAATCTGGGCACCTTGAAAAAAAAACAGGGTAACAGTGATGTTCAGGGAACAAGGGAGATAACCATTAGGTCTGGCTGCCTGAGAGCCAAACAGTACAGAGCCATATTTCTCTTCTTTCAAAAGCAAATAGGAGAAATACTGCTGAATTCTTTTCTCAGCAAGGAACAGCCCTGAAAAGAGAATGCGTTCCTCGGGGGAGGTCTCTAAAATGGCTGCTCTAGGAATGTCTGTCATTTACTGTTGTAGATAAGGGATGAAATAAGCCCTGGTCTCCCATCTCCTGTAGCACTCCCAGGCCTATTAGGACGAGGAAATTCCTGCCTACTAAAATGGTCAGACTGGTTGTCTGCTCTCAAACCCTGTCTCCTGATAAGATGTTATCAATGACAACGCATGCCCGAAACTTCATTAGCAATTTTAATTTCTCCCTGGTCCTGTAATCTTGCCCTGCCTCCATTTGCCTTGTAATATTTTATTACCTTGTGAAGTATGTGATCTCTGTGACCCACACCCTATTCGTACACTCCCTCCCCTTTGAAAATCACTAATAAAAGCTTGCTGGTTTTGCAGCTTCGGGGGCATCACGGAACCTGCCAACATGTAACGTCTCCCTCAGATACCTAGCTTTAAAACTTATCTCTCTTTTATACTCTTCCCTTTATTTCTCAGACCGACCAACACTTAGGGAAATAGAAAAGAACCTACATGAAATAATGTTGAATTATCAGGGGCAGGTTCCCCTGATATGTCTGGAGGATTATTTGTATATAACCTCAGGGTGTATTTCTTTAAATGCACAGGTCTCCTATTTACTGAGGGTTAACTTCATCTCTCGATGGTACAATCTTGAAGAAAAGAGCAACTGCAGTAACAGATACTGTGGCAGAGCCTAGGGAGTGAGTGAAAAAGAATCATCTAGGACTTGTGTTCAGAGATCAACAACAAAGTTAGCATAGAATCACAGGTGCCCATATTGCAAGTCTGTCCATTTGAGCATTTTTAACAATGACTGTAGAAGATACAGCAGCAGCAGTAATTGGTCAAACCAACCACCTACCAATCAATTGTAGAGCAAATAAATGATCAGAACACAAATACAGAAGTGATTTTAATTAAAACTGCTCACATGTCTTTAGTAGAAATAATGAACACCCAGTTATACTCCCAATAGTGGGCTTACTAGTGATACATAGATAACGTTCTGGGCAGGCATTGTGTCACTCCAGAAGTGGCATTTGCAAGCAACACAAAATCTATTATATCTTTCCTGAAGAACAAAGGGAGTTTACTTGCTCAGATAGCTAAAGAATCCAAAGAAAGAGAAAACTTTGAGCTAGTTTTATTACAGTCACTCAAAAAGGCATGAAAATTCTAGTTTCTTTTCATCTCTTTTTTGTTTCTCACAGTATTGTTATCATTTGAAGTTGATTTTTCCTGAAATTTCAACATGCCTGCCAAAATAACACTAGGGCCACAGTTTTCCTCAGTTCATGTCCATTAGGAAGAGAGAGCAACTCCCTGAATTGCTCTCTGGAAAGAAGGAGGAAGTACTTTTCCCAGAAATCACCAATGACCTTCTCCTTTTGACCTATTGGTCCAAATTTTGTCTCCTATCCCTATCCTTTAGCCAGTGATAAAGCTAGGAAATGGCTTTACTGATTGACTTAAATGAAGCAGAACTTGCCCTTGAGGTTCAGGATAGAGTCATTCCTCCACACTCATCTCTAAAGGGTATTTACAACACAGTTATCACATAGGAATTTGGAAGCAAACAAAGGTGCATTCCAGGTTATAACAAAATGCAAGCCAAACATCTGGTTGAGTCATTGTAGGCAAAGAAAGGAAATTTCTCTAGTTGTTTAGATTTGCCACACTCATTTATACTAACATATTGCATGGTTTAAAAATATCCTTCATTCATTTGTTTTGGTAAGTGAGGTTAACTTAATTACATAAAATTTCTATTATTTTGATGAGCATCCAAATACTCTAATAATCACATTATTTAAGAATGTGCTCAGTGCTCTCATAAAATAGTTTAATAATGACACAGAACTTAAATTTATTTTCATTGTTAAATTTGGTGTTAATTTATTATTAGAATGTAATTTATTTTCCAAATAAGAATAATATTAATGGCTACTATATCTGAGTGTTAAAATAGGAAACTATTTTATATTTCTGATTGAAGTCTCAAGAAAATAGATTCTAAATACATACCCCAAATTGAAAATGAAGTATAGCCTATGCCAGACTTCTAAAAGTGTTGTTTAAAAACAGTTCTGTCATCCTTTCCTTTCTTTCATATCAGGAGTTTGATGTTGCAGTTGAATTGGCCACAGAATGCTGAATATCAAAGGGAGGGCTTCCCTGGAGATTATTATACTGTGGTACCTCCCCTGTCTTCCTTCTCTTTCCCCTAAACTAGTGAGAGATCTTCAAGGGATTACTCAAGGTATGTTTCTTAATCTTTTTAGATACCATATCTGAGACATCTCATAGGTAAAAAGCTGGAGCTGTCTGTGAAGGAGCTGAAACAAGAGGATTGCACTCCCACACATGATGACTCAAAGCCACTATGATTCCCGTGGACCAGATATTGGTCATACAAAAGGAAAAACAAGGCTGAGAAATTTTCTTAAGTCTTCCTACAAGTGCTACCTAGAGGGCTGAGGAAAATTTAGCAAAGAAAAATTGGAAGAGTATCTGGATGCTCAGGGATGATGGAGGAAATAAACAACCATCTGGAGGAGATACATCTCTTGTATTTGGGGTGGGAAGAAGGTCTCCACAGAACCCATGAAAGTGCCCCAAGAGAAAAGTCAACCTTGAGTCCTAGTAGCTTTACAGAGGATTGATACTAACTGACCATTGTCTGTTAAATAAGACCTTTTATGTTTTCTTGACTTTTCTCCCCGCTTCCTCCATTTCAAGCAGTAGTTGTTAGTTGTTGATTGAAGAGAGATTACTGCTAAGGAAAAAAACTGCATAAAGCACCCCCCCACCCAAGTCAGACTGAGGACTCTTACTTTTACCAGGCTCTCTCCAAGGGAAGGCAGAAGCTTTCAGCTTACTCAAAATACAAACTTGTTTACTATTACACCAGATTGGACATGTTATGAAACACAGACTCCTGTGATAAGAAGTGAATGTAGGACTTTTCATTATCTAAACTATCAAGCTTATTTTGTCACTTAAAGTCAGAAGAAAATTATTACTCTTTAATGCAGTTTACAGATAACAGCCATTGTGAGAAATGAAGTTGCCTTATCATGGCAACCTCTGAGTTTTCTCTAGAAAACAAAATAGCTACAAGCCCCTTCTGTTGTTAGGATAAGATTAGAACTAATTTAGCAAGTTGTACTTAGCTTTCATAACCATCATTAAAATAGTTTTGTCACTAAGACATATTTTCAGAAATTGTTTGCTGCATTTAAAAAACTAGTAAATTTCACCATTTCAGCCAACCCTTCCCACCTCCCTCTGATATTTCATTATTGACCAATCATATTTAATGTGTATTTCCTGAACTTCTTAAAGAATTGGGGAAAGTGTTATCTGTAATCAGTAACTAGATGATTCAATATTTACTTGAATTAACAATTTGTAATAGAGTGGTTGAATTTTAGCGTTTCTTGGCTGATGACATCTAGGCCAATGAGGTTTCTGTGAGAACACAGCTGGATTTCTGGAGGGCCCAAATTATTCATAAGTAATGAAGATATCAGGTTTTTTTCCACCCTTTAAAATGGATCTGCTATAATGTCAGGAAACTGCATTATATGCCTGGACTCTAAGGAAAAATGTTAATACTACATGAAAACAGTAAATTATGATGTTCATATTTAAAATATTTAAAAATAAAACTCACTTTCTTGTGATGGAACATGAGTTATAATGGGTACAACATCTATGAAAGAGTATCAGAATGTGCATGTGGGGTATGAAGACTGCAAATGTAAGCCTAGAATCACAGATTTCTTTTACTATGGCACATGAAATATGTGGCGGAGAAAGGGTATTCCGTTGATGCTAAAGAGATGGTGCTAAAGAGATGGTGCCAAGGCAATGAAATTGCTTTGTTTTTTCCAAAACAATAACTGTTTTTATGCAAGTATATTTTAGTGATATTCCTGAAAAAAATTGGCTTTTTTCAAGGCTGTTATAGAGATGACTTTTTATTGTTTCCTCCTTTTGGCATGAAATCCTTTGTTCATGGTCTGTCAAACACATGTCTTGAGGTCAGCAAAACCAAGTTAGAGCTTGCAGATGAAAAGTCTTTAAACTACTTGCCTGAGGTCAGCCACAGGTCTATCCTACCTCAATCTAATAGAAAGAATGATGCAAAAACATCATGACTTCTTCCTGGGGTGTTTTTCAAGGAGCAAGGACTCTGAAGGATAAAATCAGGACATAAATATGCCTTAGATGGGAAGTTTTTCTTGTGGATTATTCTTTTTTCTTAGATGTTATTTAGATAAGACTGGGGCATAAATGTGTGCAAAGGTGCAGGAAGCTTATTGCTTAAAAATAGTTCTTGTTTTTGAAAAACTGAATAGCACCAGTGATCTACTGTTTACAATATATCTCTACTGTCTGGCCAGAGTAGAGCCAGCTGTAAGTTGCTTACAGCTATACATTGCTTACAGCTGGCTTTACTCTGGCCCGATAATAAGAGAAACACCAAGAGTTCCTGGGCTTTCTACATTACTAGATAGAAATGAAATGCTTCTTCTGATCTTTCCTATGCTCTAATATTGTTCTAGATTCAAATGTGTAACTCCCCCATCTAAACTTCTCTTACCTGCCTTCAACACCCCCAGTGACTCCACTACCTAACTAACTCATCTGAAGGTCCCAATTTAATGTTACTCTTCAGAGTAACAGACCTTCCAATTATCTCATTCTGACTTACAAACCCACTTGTTTTGTGATGATTAATTTTATGTGTCAACTTCACTTGGCCACAGGGTACCCAGATATTTGGTTAAACATTATTTTAGGGTGCATGTGTGAGGGTGTTTCTCAATGAAACTAACATTTGAATCAGTACACTGAGAAAAACAGATTGCTCTTTCCAACGTGAGTGGGCCTCAACCAATCCATCAGCAGCTTGAATGGATTAAAAAAGGTACGTAGGAAAAATTCTTTCTCTCTTTGTCTCTCCTTTCCTCTCTCTTTCTGCCTGTCTTTAGTTGTGATGTCGGTCTTCTGCTTTGAGACTCAGATTCAGACTGGAATTTATAACACTGGCTCTCCTGGGTCTCCAGCAGCAGATCTTGGGATTTTTCAGCCTTCATAATGATGTGAGCCACTTTCATACATGCACACACACACACACACACACACACACACACACACACACAGAGAGAGAGAGAGAGAGAGAGAGAGAAATATACATGTTCTATTGGTTCACTTCCTCTAGGGAACCCAAACTAATACTTTTACCATGTATATCTTTCTTATAATGCCTGTTTCCATCATTAGCATGTGAAAATACTTGAAGGCTTGATTTATTAAAAAAATCTTAATTCTCCTTAAACATATCAGAATGGATAAAAAATATGTATTGTCCCTCCAAGGCATCATCTTAAGAGTCTTTACAATTGTACATAATACTTAAAGTACCTTTGCATTCAGCCATTAGAATTAGAGTTAGAAGCAGGGATTAATCAGGTGCTTTACTCTGTAGGTGTCCTCAGGCACCACCCAAATGTTGCTGCCTAGGTTACACATCTGAGTTTTTCTCTAGAGTAGGGTTCAGCACACTAGAGTCCGTGGGCCAAATCTGATGCAGAGCCAACTTCTGTATGGTCTATGACCTAAGAACCATTCTTAAATGGTTGAGAAAAAACGATAAAAAGATGAGTATTTTGTGGAACATAAAAATTATATGAAATACAAATTTCAATGTCTGTAAGTAATATCTTATTAGAACATCATCTCGCTCATTTGTATGCATATGGTTTATGGCTGTGTACATAGCACAACAATAGAGTTTAGTAGTTGTGACAGAGACTACATGGCCCACAAAGCCTAAATTAATTAATACCATTTGACCCAGCAATTCCATTACTGGGTATATACCCAAAGGATTATAAATCATTCTACCATAAAGAAACATGTACACGTATGTTTATTGCAGCACTATTCACACTAACAAAGACTTAGAACCAACCCAAATGCCCATTAATGATAGATTGAATAAAGAAAATATGGTACATATACACCATAGAATACTATGCAGTAATAAAAAAGGATGAGTTCATGTCCTTTGCAGGGACATGGATGAAGCTGAAAACCATCATTCTCAGCAAACTAACACAGGAACAGAAAACCAAAGACTGTGTGTTCTCATTCATAAGTAGGATTTAAACAATGAGAACACATGGACACAGAGAGGGGAACATCACACACCAGGGCCTGTCAGGGGGTGGGAGGCTAGGGAAGGGAGAGCACTAGGAGAAATATCTAACGTAGGTGACACGTTGATTTGTGGGTGCAGCAAACCACCATGGCATGTGCATACCTATGTAACAAACCTGCACGTTCTGCACATGTATCCCAGGACTTAAAGTATAATTTTTTAAAAATCTCTGATTCTTTACAAAAAAAAGTTTCTTGACCTCTGGTCTAACTCTACACTGGATGTTGAGTGGCTTTGGGCTGTTTTCAGAAATATATTCCTACTCGAGTGGAGCTGGAGTAAATGCCATCAGCAAATCTCCATTGCTTTTATGATACAACCAGACTCTTATCTGGTTTCAGTAGATTTCATAATGACGTGGAGCCCCTTCCCACTTCTCCACCTGTCTGTGGTCATCTCTCACCTCTCTCTCCCATGTTCATCTTGTCACCCACACTATGCACATGCTATTTCTTCTTCCTATAACACTTTCACCTCATCCCAGCTCTGACTTGCCTGGTCATGCATTTCTCAGGCTTGAGGTAGCATCTGAGATGTCATTTGACTCAGGGACCTCCTTCAATCCCCCACATCTATGCTAGATGCCCACCGACGTGCGCTCTCACACCTTGTCCTACAGTAAAAAATATTTTACTGTAACTCTATGAGGACAGGGACAGTGTCTGTCTTCCCAACTTATGGCACATGGGAGAAGCTCAGTTTATATATGAAAAGAAGGAAAGAATATAAAGGAAGAATGGATAAGAGGAACGAAAAAGGAAAAATATTTGTCTGAATGAAGATGCTAAAAAATATTCAGCAGTTTCTGAAATACTCCTAAAATTATTTAATCTACAGATCAAGATTATGAATTATAGAAAACAGATTAAACCATTGCATTAAATTGTAACACAAAATATTAGGACATATATGCAGAGGAACTCACACTCTCTCATATAGGTGGACTTTTCAGACTAATCCTTTTGTGAAAAAAAAATAAAATAAAATAGCATACTCTGACTATCTTCCTGATAGTACATTGAAATTCAGCAATGTGAAAAAAACTTCTTAAAAATAAAGTGACTTTTGGCATTAGACCTGATAAAACACATTTAATCGTACATCTCGTTTCAAGTGAGAGAATTCAAAATTAAATTGAATAATTAAGTAACTACCTGTATTCACACTGCTTTCCATTTTCAGTAAAGCTATTTGAAATATATTAGTTTGTCACCTACCGATGGTATTATTTAAAGGTATCCAAAAATTTAAATGCAGCATCCATGATATGTGGATACATTAAAGACACTCAAATATGGACACACGCACACATGTAATTCTACATATCCATATACACAGATATGTAATTCTACATACTCATGGCCATCTGTTCTTTTCTACCTCCTTGATACATTCCCTGTTCATAATACTAAGCTTATACACTCCCATATGTGTGCACAAGTGCACACACACACACACACACACACACACACACAAGATTCATTTTATCAGAGGTATTTGTAACAAGGTTGAATTTACTGAAGTTTTTGCAAGAGAGATGGAAAGGGATTACAAATTCTTAGTTTTATTCTTCCCCAAAGAATGCCCCTGTCCTACCATTAATTCACATTCCCTTTCTCTGGAGATCATTTTTTGTAACTTATTTTTACCAAGGTTCTATAAGAAATACATTTATCCAACACATATACACATACATAAAATTGAAACATTTTACAAAACAATACTTAATCTTCACTACACATGACATGCAAATATTTCCTTAAAAATTATTAATCTTCACCATGTCTTACATGCCAGTATTTCCTGTTCTCTTCCTCTTCTTTTTTTTTTTTAATGGCTGGTTGACAGCCATTAACTGATTCCATGACTTACTAACAGGATATGTCCTACAGTTTCAAAACCACCGTTCTGGGCTGTCCCACACACTGACCATTTGAACTCTTACTTCATTCGTTCTTCATTTTTCAGTGCTATTCTCTTCCTTACATGAAACCTAGGCATAAGTTCTACCCAAGACTCCAAAGTCTTGTTCCCACTCCCTGGTGGCTTTATCAAAGCCTCTTCTCAACAAGCTTTCTCACACCAGCTGCTGGGAAGATAACATATTCTCTTTATCCTCACACATTTAAAATATTCCCATGGGCAGAAACTTAGTTAATAAAATGCTCTCTGCTTTAAAAAAACTACTTCAAATTCATCCACCCAGATCTTGATTTGAATGCTATTTCTTAAGGCAGATGTACTTGATCATATCATTTCAAACTCTAAATGAGAAATGAGTGCAAAGAAAATCTAAAGCTTTTAAAAATAACCCAGGCTTGAGCAATCAAGGGATTTGGAGGAAAGAGAAATCAAAAAATCATTTCTAAAACATAACATAATTTAGCTCTTCAAAGATAAAGAACTCAAGCAAACCGTGGGTAGGTGACTCCACATCTTTCCACTAAAGAAATAAGAGAACAGATTTAATGGTGGTGCAGCCATGATGTTGTCTTTATAATATTATTTCCACAACGATATGTTATAAACTATACCTGTGGCAGGAAGAATGTCTTCTTTTCTCGGTTTCCCTTGTATTTAAATATTAAATTCACCTAGTGAGCCTCCAGAAGTTGATAAACAATGTCACAGCAAAAGGCAGGCTGTTATATCTGGAATTGTGGATGTATTCACAGAAGTTGATGTTTTATGGCAGGTAGATTTCACTACCCATATAATTAAGCCAGGATCTGAATCCTTTAAGGCTCATTCTTCTGATTTTTTCATATGTTTTATTCAACAAGGAACTAATTTATTTATGTCTCTTATTTTGATACTAACTGACTTTGTCAGAATCTTGCAAGCACATCACTGATTTATGTATCATTTATGATTTTGCAAAGTTTCCTTAGTCAAGAATCAATACTCACGAATCAACGGCAAGGAACTTGCTTCAGAGAACACCTTTATCCCAAATATTTTAAAAGTTGTACCTTGTATCTGTAAATGACTTTCTGCTTCAAAAATATTTTCACACATGCACACAAAAAGAGTTCATGTCTGTAATTACCTAGGAAATGTATCTAGGGCATTGAAAGGGATACATCTGGACCTTATTCTTAAGATCTCACAATCTCACCAAAATTGAATTCCAATAGCCGGGGCCAGAAAATCATGCTAAGTTTTTCACAACCCTTGTGTCTATTCTTCTCACCAGCACAGTGACACATGGTTTCATTTAGGTGGATAAGAGATCAGGCTCCGCAGTGATCCCTCTCCACACACGGGCTGGGAGACGTTGACAAATTACTAACCTCTCTATACTTGGTACTTTTTTAATTCTCTAACATGGAGATGACAATGGTACCTGACTCACAGAGTTATTAGGATAATTAATAAAAACGTATTGCAAAATTGTATAACAAAATAGTTGGCAAAATGAACATGATAAAATGATTTTGCTACTACTGTAATACAGCCTATCTGCCTTACAACGTCTATTCTTCCTTCAAGATAAACCTCTAAAGTCACCTTCTCTGGGAAGCCTTCACCTTGTAAACATTCCTCTATTCTTGATGCTCCCCAGACATATTTTACTTGTACCTATTAATGCTTTCATTTTATGTTGTAATTAAGAATGTTATCTATCACTTCATACAGACTATGGGCTCTGCATGCATATTCTTGCTGAAAACACACAAAAGAAAGGTCATGTCTTAGTAAATGTTGCCTTTCAGCTCCTACCACAGTGCCTGGCACACAGTAGGCACGTACATTCCTCTCTTGATTTGAATAAATGAGTGACTCTATTGTTGGCATAATCTGCCTCTTACTCTAAATATTATGAGAGCACAATAATCTTAGAGACCTTTCATGACAGGCTGTGTCATTATTGAGTTGATCAGATAAATGCCTTAAAATATTAATTCAGGGCTCTATTGAACCTGTGCTATGATTATGAATCATGATTTTTATCTGTAAATAGAACGATGTTACCAGTGGAGAAGAATGCAAGTGAAGTCAATGCACCAACTCAAGGTATTGCTCTCTGGGCAACAAATTTGACAAAGAACACGCTACCATTTAGCAGCAACAGTATAGAGATTTCCAACAAGAACATACACAAAGGTTAATTTATTCTAGTAGGTATTCTGTGTGTCACAATGGATGAGAAATTTTCATTACTTTGCTTTCTCCTCTCCTATCTCACTGACCTATGACTCATTTGCACTCTTTACATATAAGAATCATTGTAACTAGGTAATTATATATGCTTGTCTTCTCAAATTAAGTATAGATCCCACAAGGCTCCTCTGGTCTTACTCACTTTTTTATAACATATTAATAAACATGTATGTCTATTAATGGAGCTACTAATGGAGTCTCAATAAATAATCATTATTCATAATATTTAGACTTCACCTACACCAAATTTTCTCTAGTTTTTCAATGCTATAGGATCTGGAAAGATACCTTAGAAACCCAAACAAATTGGGCTCCTTGATTGGGTACCATGTTGTTCAAAAAAACAAGTGGCCTCCAGCAGGTGGTGCTTAGTTGGAAACGGTTTCTTAAAAGATTTCACTGCCAATGAAATGTTCTCAACAATTTAATGAGTGATAACTTGACTTCAGTGTGTGAGGTGGCTCATGAAAGTACACAGTGACTCTGCTGTGAATGTTTTACAGTTTGGAGGAACAGGATTCTTCCATGCTAAATGCTTCACCTTCAAGCCACAGTTTCCATCAGCCCCAGTTTCTGTTACACTGTTAAATTGTGTGGCCAGCTTTAATAAACTTTTCTAAGAGAACCAGTCAACTGAAGGATATTTTTCCACTAGAGGCCAAAGAAGGTGAACCTCAGATCAAGCTGTTAACATGGCAACAAAAACCATTCAAAAGAAGATGACAATGTAGGTCAGATGATTTTAACTGGCATTTTGAAACAGCAATGTTTGATGCTGTTCTCAAAGCAGAAGTCTACTATGTTTTTCTACCACTAATTATCTATTTCAGATTTATAAACTGGATATGACCTTATTGAAAATATATATTTTAAATGAAAGAAAAAAGCATTAAAATTCTTAATGATGTTTGGTATATTCCTAATTTTCAGTCTCTAGAGTTGATAACATTTACCTAAAAAGAAAACAAAATTAAGACACAATGGTATTAGCACATTTTTCAACTGGACAAATCTAATACATACTAGAGTCTGATACATACATACACATATGTATATATAATCTAATGCATACATAGAGTCAGATTTACAGAACAATTTTAGAACTTTTCTAGAATATACAGTATTTTTTAAAAATGTTTGACTGGGCACGGTGGCTCACGCCTGTAATCCCAGCACTTTCGGAGGCCAAGGTGGGCGGATCACTAGGTCAGGAGATTGAGGCCATCCTGGTTAACACAGTGAAACCCCGTCTCCACTAAAAATACAAAAAATTAGCAGGGTGTGGTGGCAGGCATCTGTAGTCCCAGCTACTCGGGAGGCTGAGGCAGGAGAATGGCCTGAACCCAGGAGGCGAAGCTTACAGTGAGCCAAGATCATGCCACCGCACTCCAGCCTGGGCAACAGAGTGAGACCCCGTCTCAAAAAATATATATATATATATATATGTGTGTGTGTGTGTGTGTGTGTGTGTGTGTGTGTGTGTGTGTGTATGTGTGCATATATATATATATATATGCTTGTGGGTACATATTAGGTATATATATTTATGGGCTATATGAGATGTTTTGATACAGGCATGCGCTGTGAAATAAGCACATCATAAAGGAGGAGACTTTTGGTATTGTAAAATTTTTTTAATGCGAAAACACATCTTAAAGATATCAGCAATATCATTAAAAATATGTTTAAAAGGCCACTGCTTATAGGAACACTATTCTAATAAGACCTAAGAGTAGGGGCACAAAAATCAGGATGTCTCTAGAACATTATTCACATCTATTTGTTGCTTTCTGCAAGGAAAAGTTTTTTGGGGAGGCAGCTATAGATCTGTATATTAGGAAGTATGATGGAGAAAAGCAGTTCAGAAAGAAAACAGAAAGTGGTTGAGAAAAAAAGAGACAAGGGCCAGAGAGAAAAGACAAAAAAAAAAAAAAAAAAAGGAATACTGACATAGATGGAAAAATAAATACATGCTTGATTATCATAAGACTAGCCATCATTAAGGAAGAGACCAATTTGGAAGACTTTGAGATCCCTTTACACTCTTAAAACTAAATTGAAATGATTAATGGACATGTTTAGTTACATATTATGTTGGTTACTCTGGAAAGCCAGACAACTATTTAAAGGCAAAAATGATACAAAACAATAACAAGTATGGAGTGACAAACTTTGAGCATCGCAGTCAGACCGTGGAAAAGTCAAAGTCAAATGGGGCACCATCATAAAACGGGTCTATTTTAGTCCAACTCTATTATAAGGTGTATTTCTGGGTTAGCAGAGTAAGACTATCCTTTCAGAGCAAGGTAGATCACAAGCCCTCTGCTACAGACTACATTAAAGCCCATCCACTCCTGTCACTGTTCCCATGAATGTCATGCTTTTTTGTTGCATCTCTCATGCCTTTACTCAAGCTCAGCCCTCAGACGGGCCATTCCTCACTGAACTTCATGCATTTCTCTCTCTGATGAAGTCCTACCTATTTTTCAAAAGTAGATCTAATTCTACCCTCTCTGTGAAGACTTCCTCTATATATATCCAAAAGAAGTATTTATTCCTATATTCTCTTGTAGCATTTTGGACATAACTCTATTATTCTTCACACTGTACTGGAAATATATTCCCCTAGTCTGCCTCCACCCCCTACTTAATTATGAGTTCTCTGAGGACTGACCTATTGTACTGATACTTATCATATCCTCTCTGGGTCTTTGTAATAGCTCCCAACTGATCTTACTTTTTGTGGTTTATTCTAAAATACTCATTTTCCAATTTATGTCTTAAGACTACCACCTCCTTAAGCAGGTTTTCTCTGACAACTTTACCTAAAGTAGCACATGCTGTTCTCTATTGGAGCAATCTTTGTTTTCTTTCATGGAGTTTAGCACAATATTTAATTATCTTATTCATTAATTTATTGTTTATCTCCCTCTCCCATGAGACCCATTATGGCTTATACCATGCCAATCCAATTTAGTACTTACTATCTTCTTTGCATACAGCATGGAGTATTACAGAGAGCAGTTGTGATGGTTAACCTCAGGTGTCAGTTTGACTGTATTAAGGAATATCTAGAATGAGAGTATTTCCAGAAGAGATTAGTTTATGAGTCTCAGAGGACTTCCTGGGGGAAGATCTACCCTCAAAGAGGCTAGGCACCCTTCAATTAGCTGAGACCCAGGAGAGAGCAAAAAATAGAAAAAAGGCTGAATTGGACTCTCTTTTTTTCTCTGGGAGCTAGGTGACATTCTTCTTTTACTGCCTCAGACATTGGGACTCCAGGCCTTTCAGCTTTTGGATTCAAGGACTTACACCAATGGCCTCCTAGGTTTTTAGGCTTTCAGCCTCACACTAAGAGTTATGCCATCAGCTTCCCTGGTTCTGAGGCCTGCATACTTGTGCTGAGACATGCTACCAGCATCCCAGGATCTCTAGCTTGCAGACAGCCTGTCATGAGACTCCTCAGCCTCCCTAGTCATGTGATCCAATTCCCCCAATAAAACCCCTTTCATCCAACTATCTATC
Source organism: Rhinopithecus bieti (assembly GCF_001698545.2). Taxonomy (NCBI): domain Eukaryota; kingdom Metazoa; phylum Chordata; class Mammalia; order Primates; family Cercopithecidae; genus Rhinopithecus; species Rhinopithecus bieti. The sequence continues at coordinate 132,346 of NW_016813799.1, read as the reverse complement.
AGTCAATCAATCTATATATTTATTTGTCTATCTATCTATCTCCTATTGGTTCTGTCTTTGGAGAACCCTGACTAACACAGCAGTTAAGCAGCTAATACATATGGAATGAAATGTAAGCATACATTAATAAATCAATGCCTACTGTATTCCAAGCACTGAACTAGTCAGTGGGCATATGCACAATAATGTGGAAAATTGAAACATCCATTACCCTCTGATTTATAGGATCCCTTTCTTCAATCTGTCGCCCATACTACAAGCAGAGAGATTTTTCTAAAATGCAAATCTGCCCGCTTCTTGCTTTTTCACTTCCAGCTCTCTGATGCCTTTTGATTTGCCACAGGTGAAGATCAAAATTAATTTCTTCTAATATCTAGTCTTTACTTACCAGCACCTACCCAGTCTCATCTATCGATACTCCAACCCTCTCATTTTGAATTCTATGCTTCAACCTGATAAAACCTCTCTCATAATCCATCATGTTATCTCACTTCTTATCTTTCATGCATGTGCTTCCTCTCTTCCTGCCCTTTCCATTCCCTTCTATCCTAAACCAAGTGAATCTCAGTTTAGCTATTAATTCCTCCAGAAAAAAAAAAATCGTAAGAAATCCCCTGATGCCCCCATATATTCTCTTATAGAATTTTCTACTTCCCTTATTATACCAATTACCCTAAATTGAATGTACAATTAAGCTCTGTAAGGCTGTTTCCTTCACCTTTGTGGTTTTATACCACAGCATCTGCTATCAAGTCTAGCATGTAGTAGAAACTCAATAAATGTTACCTTATGAGAAACAATTAGAAATAATTCTTATACTAAAAATAGAATAATTTAATAAATGAGTACATGGTGAAGCAATATCAGTTGGGTGCATATGTACTTCATAAACTAGCTGTAAATTTGTGGTATAGTTGCCTTAGGGAAGAACTCCCCAATTGGGGGTAATACAGCTAAAGGGTCCAGTTTTTGATCTTTGAACTGAGTTTGGAGGGGCAAGCCTGAGAACTTAACCATCATGTATTCAACATTATTCTATACAATTAAAAAATCCTATTACTTCTTTACCATAGCAGCAAATAATCAATTCCATGAAAGAACGGTTTCCTCTATTAAGACTAAAAAGAAGTTGGAGAAAGAAAAGGAGAAGATAATCCCATGTCCTCCAAATAACAGCTATGTGCTGACATTTATAGGCCTGAAGCATTAATATCTGGTTTAGATAACTCAGGGATTGTCTCCAGATGAAAAACCAACCCAGGTCACCTACTGATTTATTTATTTGAGGTTATACTGAGAATTAGAAGGCAATGCTGAAGCATCTTCAAAACGAAATCTTTTTGGGAATGCAAGATAAGCCCTGTTTGAATAAAATAGTTAATTAGTATTAATTTTTTGCTATTCACATGGATCAGTTACATGCTGACATGTTGTGATGATCTTTAGATGTGTCAGTTTAGCTAGGCTACAGTTCTCAGTTATTTAATCAAATACCAGTCCATATGTTGCTGCGAAGGTATTTTGTTGATATTTTTTAAATTCATAATCAATTGACTTCTGGTAAGGGAATTCTCCTAGATAATTGAGTGGGCCTGATTCCCTTAGTTAATAGATATTAAAGCAGAATTGAGGCGTCCCTGCTGAAGAATAAATTTCACCTGTGGACAACAACTTCTGCTAGTTACCAAGAGTTCCAGCCTGCCCTTCCTGATGCCCTGTCCTGTTGATTTTGGATTTGCCTAGCCAGCCCTGACAACTGTGTCAATCAATTCACTGCAATGAATGTCTTACTATGTACCTCTCCTAATGGTTCTGTTTCTCTGGTTGAGCCCTGACTGATACTCTTGTTGTTCTCTGGGTTAGCCCAGTTCCTGTGAGCCAAGCCAGTTAGTGGAATGTAAAAATGAAATTGAAAAAAAAAAAAAGAACTGTATAATTAATATTTAGAAAAAAGATTAGAAACAAACACTGTTGTTCATTATTTATTGTTTATTGTCTGAGCAATTAACTCATAGAAATTTAAGTGTAGTCATGGATTTCTGGAAGATGTAATTTGAGATGTTTGATGAAAATTCACAGGTGCTTTTTCAAATAAGATCTTAATAAAATATGTTCTAGCCACCAACACATTACTTAGCAATTAAACTGAACCCCTAATGGATATCATATAACAAAAGTCTCCTGATAATCAAAATGATCTTATTTGATGATATTTTAATCTGATTAAATATCAAACTTCCCCCATTTAAGAGACCCAAGAAAAATTTCATATTTTAGCTTAAAATATGAACTGTCCATCCCTGTGATGGTGGCTAAGAAAACACATTTTCTTTGCTTTCCTTTTTTTCTCTATCATTAGAGACTGGGTTGTCTCTTCAAGTTTCACAGGAGCCACACAGGTCACCAAGTACGAATGACAAGTGTCAGAACTGTCAACTTCTTCCAAGACAGTGGATAAAAACTCTCTGGACCAAAGACAAACTCAACGCTCATTACTTTCTAAGAACTCTAGGGATGCCTGAATTTTGAAAAATACTATACCAAGTTAAGCCAAATGTTTTTTCTTCCCTATATAACTCAACTAGAAAGTTACACTGATAGAAGTTGAACAACTCAATGGAGCTGAAAGCAGGGAGATGATTTGTTTGAGTAGGTCATAATTTCTTTATATTGAGAAGTCTCTTTCCGAAAGGGTCACATAAGAGGGTGGTGTGCATAACAGTCTATTTCACCCATATGCTTAACTTACTGTGAGGTTTAAAGGTTTCTCCCCATTCCTGCTACGAATCTCCATTCTTCAGCATACACAAGCCTGCCTATGTGCCACTGGAGCAAGAAGCATGCCATGCAAGCAACCCCTGCATGTGGGGGGCTCAATGCCATGCAAGCAACCCCTGCATTTGGGGGACTGTCCTGAAATTAGTCTCCTTCATTTTGGAGAACTATCAATTCAGAATAAAGAATTGGTAAATGAATGAACCCCTTTTCAAATACTTTTCCTAATATTGGGGTAGGAGGCGGACTCAGGATGTTTGGTAAAAGGGTATTAACTTTCACAACGGTGCCATGGGCAGGCTCCCGGGTCTTGTTCTCACTATTTCCTCCCTCTTCCACCTACCTCAAGCTCCTATCCCTGTTCCTGCAACACGTACCCATAATCCAGTACTCCCTGACATTACAAGAACAAAGGAGCAGCAGCTTTTATGCCAACTCTGGTTCCAGTACTAAATTGTCTTGTGTTACTACAGTGTGGTATGGTAAAGAAAGCATAGGATGTAGAATAAGTATAATTAGTTTCATTGTAACCTTATAGCATCTTGCAGTGTGTCTGCTTCATACTGTGTTAAGCGCTTATCACCTATTTTCTAGTTTAATACTACAGTAACATTATGGATAAGGGTTATTATTATCCTGATTTCATAGATTTCACAGAACTCTGAGGATATACAGTTCAAGAACATAGATTTAGAAGCTATAAAATTTTGGACAAATTGCCAAACTTCTGGGACCTGGTTTTCTTTATTTTGTCCCTCAAGGCCATGCTTCTCAGGTCCTTCCTTTTGACATTGCAACTCAATTTGCTGAGTCACTGAAAAATTCTAAGAGTATAAAAGCCAAGAGACTCCTATGATATTGCATCTGAAAATGTAATTGCTTATAATTTGACCCCAGTTGTGCATTCAAAAATAATATTACCTTCAGGAAATATAGTATGGTTGTTCTTTGTATAAAATCCCATGTGCAAAGTAGAAATGCCTTACTCCTTGAGATTCCTTTCTATTAAAATATTTTATTGTAGTACCACTACATTTTTTAAGAGCACCAAGACCCTTAAACCTGGAAGACATATTTCAACCTCTGCTTTCCTTACACTCTTCTCCACTGCTGCCTAACAATCTAAAAGTGTTTTGAGAATAAAGTATCTACTACTCTTCAATAACACTAAGGTTCATTGAATCACTGAATCCAAAATAACGATACCAATTTGATTTGTAATGTAAATGTAGAAAATCCTAAATAATTGATATCACATTTCAATGATAATTCCTCAGACATCCCCCTTCCATGAATGAAATATACCCTTCCATCCCTAACCATCATTCTGTTCTGTGTAACTTGCCTCCAAACCATTTTCCATGAATCTTTCATATCTCTCTATATATTTTTTTCTGAAACGCTATATAGTAGAACAAATCTCATGTGCCTGGAGCCATGGACTGTCAACCTTTTATGTGATGGTTCATTACTTCTTGGTTCTATGAAATCACATTTAAAGTACAAAGAAGTGAATGAAGTCAGAATGGAAAAAGTTGGCAAATTTTACCAACCTTCACCTACTTAATCAAAAATGTCCCAGATCTTTGAAGCACTTTGGGACCAAGTTAATTGCACTCTCTAGGACAAATCATCCCAGGTGGACGATTTTCTATTCTTGCCTCTCTGACTCTTAACCTAAGATTTGGAGCATTTGTACAATTTTCTAAAAATAAAAATATCTATTATCTGCAACATGGTCACAGGAAAGAGCATAGGATTTGGATCTAAAGGATTTAGATTTCAGTCCTGGTCATGCCAACCTCTAGCTTCATACTCTTAGATAAACGAAATGACTGAGGTCTCTATTTCCTGTCTAAAATATTCATAATAACTAATTTATAGGTTTGCTGTCAGGAATAGAGTGACAAATATGATATTGTTTTGTAACTATAAAAAAATTATAAAGTAATATGTTAAGGTTAGTATATGTCATTAATATTTTTATTCATAGATGACACTTATATCATTTTACAGATTTTCAAACTTTCATTGATTTAATCAGGTCATCTCATGTTTTAAAGAAATAAACTATGCTGTTTGTAATCACTGGCATTTATAAAATTTAAGAGGAAAATTAAACTGAGAGCTGGAGACTACTCAAAATTGCAACACAAAATGAATTACTATGATTGGCAAAATACTGCCAGTAATTTATCTTTCTTCTAGGGAGAACTATTTGTGTGTATCTGTTTATGTGTGTGTGCATTTCATACATATATGCATACATACATATATATGTGAAATTCAAAGGTAAAATTCCTAACAACTTCAAAATGCATAATGACAGTAAATGATCAAGACCCCGATATGAGTAGAATGACGAAAGATTGGCAGAGTCCAGAAATAAGGTTAAGTATTTATTTAGATGATATTTTTAATAACCAGATAAAGAGGTGGAAAGGGGAACACACTTAACACTTTGTCTGTATGAATAACGAATGTTACTTGTTTATGAATGACTTAAAATTGTGAAATGAAAGATAATTCTAAAACAATTTTTACTGCTTCATTACTTATAACAAACTACACTATACACAGAAAAAAATATACAATTTTTTTTCAATAGAAACTTTACCTGTTCACGCTAAATAAAAGTTGAAAAGATATGTAAGGATTATCGGTCTGAAAGCATGTTATGCTATTAGTCTTCTTGGGTTACCAACAAGGATCATCAAGTCGCCTGACAGAGAGGTGACCTGTCATATGCCTGTATTCTCTGAGTCACTGCAACCCCACAATACTTATATCCCCCTATCTTACTCAACCCTCAACTGCCTCTGGGTCTATACAAGTGAAGTCTGATGACAGTGAATCAGGGCAACCTCTAAGAAAAAAAGAGAAGTCACAGAAGGATGACAGGCAGCCTGAGGGTTGTTGTGTATGAAAGAGAGAAAGAGGTCTTTTGGTAGAGGGGAAAAGAGGGAAAAATCTCAGAAGCTGATTAGATTAAAATGCCTATAAATTCATGTCTATTATATGTCAAAGACTGAAATGTATTATCTGAGACTTTTGCAACAACTCTTTGGGGAAAATATTACAAACCCCATTGTAGGGACAAGAAAATAGGCTCAGACCAACAACTTAAAATGTAATAGATAACTAGTCACTAAGTTTAGGTAAGGATTCAAACACATGTCTGTCTCTCTTTTTTGCCCTCTCATCAAAAAAAAAAAAAAAAATTGTCTTTCTAAACTTTTAGTTGCCTGACTATTTTAAAAGATGGGGTTTGGGTGGTATGTGATAGTATTATGGACAGATATCTAGGAGTGTCTCTAGCTTTTCCTGCTCATTACTCCTTCTCTCTGCAGAAAAATAGGAATTGAAATATTACTTAACTAGTAACTATGCAGGTACCTAAAATAGAGCTCTGATAGAGAAAATATTTGCAAACTATGCATCTGACAATGGTCTAATATCCATCATCTATAAGAAACTTAAGCAAATTTACAAGAGAAAAATAAACAACCCCATTAAAAAGTGGGCAAAGGACATGAACAGACACTTCTCAAAAGAAGACATACACGTGGCCAACAAGCATATGAAAAAAAATGCTCTATATCACTGACCCTTAGAGAAGTGCAAATCAAAACCACAATGAGTTGTTATTACAAACATTTATACACTGTTGGTGGGAGTGTAAATTAATTCAACCATTGTGCAAAGCAGTATGGTGGTTCCTCAAACAGCTTAAAGTATACTACCATTTGACCCAGCTATCCCATTACTGAGTATATACCCACAGGAATATAAATCACTCTGCCCTAAAGACACATGCACATGAATGTTCATTGCAGCACTATACACAGTAGAAAAGACATGGAATCAACCTAAATGCCCATCAATGAGAGATTGGATAAAGAAAATGTGGTACATACACTCCATGGAATACTATGCAGCCATTAAAAAGAATGAGATCACGTCTTTTGTGGGAACATGGATGGAGCTGGAGGCTATTATCCTTAGCAAACTAATGGAGGAACAGAAAACCAAATACCACATGTTGTTATTTATAAGTGAGAGTTAAATGATAAGAACTAATGAACACAAAGAAAAAAACAACAGACTCTGGGGTCTACTTGAGCGGAGAGGGTGAAAGAAGAGAGAGGAGGAGAAAAGATAACTGGGTACCTGAAAGTGCCCAAAAGATTGGGTACTGGGGTTAATACCTGTGTGATGAAATAATCTGTACAACAAACCCCCTTGACACGTGTTTATGTAACAAACCTTCACATGTACCACCAAACCTAAAATAAAAGTTAAACAGAAAAATATAAGCACTATTTAAAGAAACTAACAAACTTCCAAGTCTGTGTATAAGATCAAGTAGATTTTAGGGGGAGAAAGAGAGAGAGACAGAGAATACAAGAATGCGGCTGCTTCTTAATCAAGCTCCCTGAGACCCTAAGACCACTTGCCCACTCAGCTGCATAAAGCCAGGAAGATAAAAATAAATAGGCATAACTTTGTAATTATTAAGGAATGATAACCCTGGCAACTGATAGTATCGAGATCCCAGGCATGGGATAGCAACTACTTCCTCTCATGGGAACATCTAGCAAGAAAGTAAGGAACTAGAAGTGGGGATGATCTGGGAAGACGGGAATAAAATTGCCTTCCCTGTCAAGTGTACACTGTAAACATTATCTTCCCCCACACGTCATTGGGCTTAGCTCCTGCTTCTCTATCTGTAGTTGCTGACCACATCTTTCTGCCTTATACTCAAAAGCAGAAAAGATTTCAAATGATACAGGTCCTAGAGAAATGGTCCTGATTAGCTTTCCCAGGATATAGGAAACCATGCTGACCATGCTTGGCAGATGTCCCCACTTCTCTTTCTCTGCTACAACATACATCAACCTGTTCCTTTCTTTAACCACCTTTCACCTAGGTTTAAACATCCTGGAACCCATAGAGATCAAGAGAACATGAGGATGCTGCCCACTAATTGACCTCTGCTCCTGCCTCCCTGGGAGAGCCTGCCTGTGACTCTGCACATGCCTGCAAGTTTTTGCTTGGAGAATGTGGGAAAAGGAGAACTAGGTAAATGTCCAAATATTAATCAGGGCAGGGGCAGGGTAAGGCTGAACCTCAGTTTGCTTACAATGCAAAGTTCTCTCAGACTGCCTTCAGAAAAAGTGTGTGCCCCAGAACAGGATTGAAAGTAGACAAACGGCTGAGTCCTGCTTAAAAGGGAGAAAATAAAATTAAGTTTTAATGTGCCATTTCTAAGTATAGTTATTGAGTTTTTAAATCTGATTTCACTTACCTCCTTAGAGAGAAGAATATGCTGCATTGTTATGATAACAGTTCAGGTTCAGACTAACTTAACGAAAAATAAAGTTTCAAAAATTTTCCGCATAATAATTCACCAGGCTCCTGAATCTTACAGTTTCTAGCATTATCCTAAGGAATAAAATGCTATCAGACAGAATCACTGAGGTAGAGCCTTCGACTACAATTTTAAAAAATTTTCTGCTGAAGTTCTTGCAGCCAATCCCGCAATCCTCCATGGTACTGAATCTGAGAATCTCAACTCAGAAACAAGAGTGGAAAGTTGCTTTTCTGGAATCACGCAGCTGACCAGTGAGAGTGCTAAGAAGATAATTCAGGACCCCTGATGATTTCAGCCTAGAGGAAAACAAGAAGGCTGGACTTCACAGTCGAAACTGCAGGGTACATATTTTGAAAACAGCTCAGGTTAACATAATCCACGTTCATTTTATTAATAATCAATTAGAAACCTCCATCGTGTTAAGAATGGTAAATAATATTTAATTCAGTTTAACACAATGTTCACTGTTCTCCTGAGTACTGGAGCTGTGTTAGGCAGTTTCAATTCTCTTCTCTCATGTGATCTTCAGAGCAACCCTGTGAGATAGGTGTGATGATAGCTGCTTTTATTGATGAGACAGCTGAAGCTCAAAGATGTAAAAGTACCTGCTGAAGATCCCACTGCTAATTAGAGTAAAAGTCTGTATGACTTCAAACCCGACAGATCCCATACTAACCAGCTACTAATACATTTATGAGAATACTAAAAATGTTCTGACTGTGTATACTTAAAATGATGAACACATTATAAGACATGGGATAGATACATGATACATTGACGTGTATGGAGCATGTGCACACAGGTTTATATATATATTTATCCATGGTGCAAATAATAATATGGAGTGCGTATTTCTACATGTGTTCATTGGGGGATGCTTTCTCTGGCTATCCAAGTCCCACTTATCTGAGTCATCCAAGATACGTTGCACCAGCCACTCAGGGTCCTTCATTAACAGTAACCTGCTAAGTCACATTCAACATTAGCTTCCAAAGACTCTTCTGCAGAGCCATAGACAACATAGGAATGCCCACATGTCAGCACTGCACAGTGGTTGAGAGCACTGACTCTGGAGCCAGACATTGGGCGTTCAACTTACAAGTTGCACAACTTACAAGTGGCACAACCGCTTACTAGCTACGTGATTTTTAGGCAAGTCATGTAACTTCTTGAAGCCTTACCCTTTTCATTTGTAAAGTGGAGATAATAAGAGTACCTGTCTCAAATGTACAGTTACAAGTTAACATATAGAGAAATTGATATGAACTGAATGTTTGCATCTCTCCAAAATTCTTATGCTAAAACCATAATTCTCAATGTGATGGGATTTGGAGACGTAGCCTTTGGGAAGTAATTAGGTCATAAATGTGGAATCCTTCTGAATGGAATCAGTGCCCCTAAAAGAGATATGCGAGAGATGATCTCTGTCTCTGCTCTGTGAGGATATAGCAAGACAGCCCTCTGCAATCCCAGAAAAGGGTCCTCGCCAGACACCAAATTGGCAGGCTCTTTATTCCTGGACTTCCCAGACTCCATTGTGAAGTTTAAAATACACATTTTTTTAACCCACCAAGTTTACCATGTTGTTGTAGCAGCCTGAGCTGACTGAGACAGAATCCTTGAACATTTGCTGGTACATAGTAATCTATTATACCGACATTTGTTTTAAAATACAGTAAAAATAGAGAGCATTCTCTTGACCAAAGAAAAGCAATGAAAACCAGGGACATTAGAAGAGATATCATTTGCACTCCTAAGTTAATTTATATCAGCAACTCAAATTTTAAAAATTATAAAGCCAGAGTTTTAAAAGTATACTTTTTGGGAGGCGCGGGCAGCGTGGCTCAAGCGCTGTAATCCCAGCAGCTTTTGGAGGCCGAGACGGGCGGATCACGAGGTCAGGAGATGCGAGAACCATCCCTGGCTAAAGCACGGTGAAGCCCCGTGCTCTACTAAAAACTACAAAAACTAAGGCCGGGGCCGACGTGGCCCGGCGGCCTGTAGTCGCCAGCTACCCGGGGAGCCTGAGAGCCAGGAAGAAATGGGTGAACCGCGGGAGGGGCGGAGCTTGCATGTGAGGCTGAGATCCGCCCCACCAGCAGCTCCCAGCCTGGCGTGACCAGAGCGAGACTCCCCGTCTCAAAAAAAAAAAAAAAAAAAAAAAAAAGTATAACTTCACTGACACTGAACATCCCTCGAAGATGTTTTACAGGTAAAGTCCATGATCAAAGAAGTTTGAAAATGCAAGACCTTTCGCAGCCATGAAATGCACCACTCAGAACTCTTGTGCAGACACAGATCCACCACCATGTCTGTGCTGAGACATGAGGAATCTCATGTTTCCCTATGAGTTCCTAACAGCCAAGAAATGAGCAGAGCAAAATAACTAATACAAGAAACAGGACCCTTCTAATGGACAATTTTGACTCAAGGCTCCAAATGAACCTGACCAAAACTTTCTTTGAAATGCATAGCAATCTGATTCTTTTTCTACCCATTTCTCCTCTTTCTCTCTCCTTTACAGATTTCAGATTCGCATTGTGGCCTGAAGGCTCTCTCTACCTTATGCTCCCTTCCCCTTATCCTTCATACACTTTCACCATACCCCCCAAAAAAATTATTTTGCACACTTAATTCCATCTTGGCATGTACTTCTTGGAGCAGCTGAGCTATCACGGGTTCCCAGGAGTAACACAAGAACACAGATGGAAAAATAGAGTTTGGATGCTGGCTCACTTACTGCCGAGAAGACATAGAATATATGCATGCTTCTGCATGATATGGCCAACGCAGAGTTCCTGGAAGGAGGCAGTGACCCAATGACTAAAGACTATTAATGGTGATCTAGGAAAAATGTATTGGGGAATACGCCTAGTATGAGCACAAAGGCATTTGATAGAGATCATGGGAACAATCTCTAGAGAATAAGGCATTGTCTGGTTATTGCTAAGTTGGATTGATGCCCTGCAGAAGGATAATGAGAAACTGAAAACCATGACAAGCAGTTGAAGACTGAAAGATGAGAGCAAGGGAGCCTTACTGGTAGTTTGCCAAAAGACTAGTACCTCCTGCAGTGAACAGCACAAACAGATGAGCAGCAGGCTGAAGACTTAACTGCTAGAGTTGCGGAGCTCCAGAAATGTTTTAATGCTCAGCCAAGGCAAATCTATGTTTAGCTCAAGTCCCAAATGGGAAAATCTGGAACTCTGAAACATAAAGACATTTGGATGGATGCCTCCGAGGATGTGAGCGCTGCAGACCCTCTGAACCCTCAAAGTTTGCTAATGTAGTACACGCTTCCTTAGAAAGAGTTAAGAGTTAGCACTTTTTTTTTTTTTCTGTTTGAGATGGAGTTTCATTCTTGTTGCCCATGATGGAGTGCAATGACATGATCTTGGCTCTCTGCAGCCTCCACCTCCCGGGTTCAAGCAATTCTCCTGCCTCAGCCTCCTGAGTAGCTGGGAGTACAGATGTGTGCCACCATGCCCGGCTAACTTTGTATTTTCAGTAGAGAAGGGGGTTCTCCACATTGGTCAGGATGGTCTCAAACTCCTGACCTCAGGTGATCCACCTGCCTTAACCTCCCAAAGTACTGTGATTACAGGCATGAGCCACCGTGCCTGGTGAAAGTTAGCACTTCTCTCATGCTTAAAAATGTAGCAGAGACCTCCCCACCAACAATGCAGTCATACCCACTTCAGGAGCTGTCCCATACCTCCTCTACTGGCAGTCAAGCAGATAATAGGCTACGTCCCAGCATAACCCTGCTAGGAAGATGGTGAGTCTTATAAGCAAGGGAAGAGATGATATACTAAAAAGCTGGAAGAATTAGCTAGCCTATACTGGTAGGAGCCTGGGAATTGCATCTGGGTAATTGAATTTTGAGGTAACTTAATTGAGAGGGTAATAATTTAAGGCTGGATAAGCAAGGATTCATTGAGTTGGGTATACAGAATTTACTATCCCAGCAAGGACACCCGGGCACAGGGGATACTGACTTTAGGGTAGCTCCTAGAAGCCTGATAAAGCAAATGCTGAATGTGCTTGAGTTGCTTAAGTTGCCTTGGCAAATGTTAGAGAAGGGAATAAAGACACTGAGCAAAGTGGGCATGCTATGATGGATATATTATGTGCAGTTAGACAACCCCTCAGAGAGTTGAGCTCAATGGGAAGCCTGGTGGACACACCAGTCTCTATCAGGTATACACTAGTGAGAGAGACACTAGCATCACAAAATTGTTCAATGGTGACGCTCCTCTGCTGGCCTGGTCTAGGAGAAGAGTCACAGAGATGGGCTTGTTAATATTCATGAGGATAATAGGGCCCCGAATAATAGAGGCCATGGAAGAGTGATTTTCCTGTTAAGCCAGGAAGCTGAAATTACTGTAACAAACACAGAAAGTAAGAATGGAGGATTGGATGCTGAAGGGAATTAGCTCAATAGAAAGTCACCATCCTTTGTTCAGTTCAGACTTGAGCCAGTTTTCAGATCTGGAAACATCTTACTGATGAATTGACTGGGTCCCTGGGAGGAAGGATTTAGCATTTCCCTGGTCCTTCTGCCATATATTCATATAATAGTACACTGGGGACAGGGAATGCCCATACATGTCAAGGATAATTGAACATAAGGTCTGAATTGAAGTTGACACTCAGAAACCCAAAGCATTATTAGAGCCTCTCTGTTTAAGTAGGGGCTTGTGATGGCCAAGTAATAAATAAAGTCTCATCTCAGGTCCAATTTAAGGTGGGCCCACTAGGTCTATGGACCTACCCAATGGTGATTTCTTCAGTCCCTGAGTGTACAATTATTACTGACATACTTGGAGTCGAAGTCACCACTGTATTAGATCTCTGATGTTGGAAAAGACCAAGTAGCAACCACTGAAACTTTCCCCCACCTCTAGCTGAAATTTAGTAAATTAAAAATATTTTTTATCCTGGGGGTGGGAAACTGTTAGACCTGATTGCCATTATTAAATTCCTAAAGGAGGTGGGGTCGATGCTGTATCATATCTCCACTTAACTCCCTGAACTAGCTCTAGCAGAAACCAGATGGAACTTGGACAATGACTATAGACTACCACAGAGTCCACCAAGTCGTATCCTTTATCTCAGAGGCTATGCTGGATGTGGCATTGCTAAAGCAGATTAGAAAGGCTTTGCTGATTTTTAAACAGCTTTGCTGAGGTATAATTTATATACAAAGAACTGCATGTATTTAATGTGTACAATTTGATGAGTCTGAATATGTGCAAACATCCGTGATACCATCACTACAATCAAGGTAATAGAAATACGCAACACCTCCCCAAGTGTCCTTGTATACCTTTGTTTTGTTTTTTGTTTTTTGTGGTAAGAACACTTCACATGAGATCTACCATCTTAACAATTTTGAAGTGTAAATACTGTATTGCTAACTATAGGCACTATATTTTACAGCAGATCTCTATAACTTATTCATTTATTCTAAAAAGAAATTTATACTCATTAAGTGACAATGCCTTATTACTGTATTCTCTGCTTCTATGAGTTTTGACTAGTATAGATACCTCCTTAAAAGTCATATGTTGACATTCTTGGCAAATGTGCTCTTTTTCATTACAAATACAAAAGAAAATCACAAACAGTTGTCATTCACAGATGATAAAGAATACTATTCATTTACAGTTGTGCCTCAAGGCTAGACTTTTCTCCTATCATCTCTTATCTGGGTTGTCTGAACATCCCACAGAACATCACTTTGATCCATTTGATCACTGACATAATTCGGTTGAACAGGATAAGCAAGAGGTGGCTGGCATGCTGGATGCTTTGGTAAACCCCATGAGAGCTGAGATGATTCAAGAGCATTCCACTTCAGAGGTGTTTTCAGGGATCTTACCCCTTTTGGCATCTGCTGCTCCGAGAACCATAAGTCAACTGGTAAATACCACAATCCTTCTTGGAGCACCACATTGCTCTTTAAAATTTTAAAGTCTCTGAGACGTGTATGCAGTAAAAGAAACCTGTTTAATGTTATCTAATCTCAAGTTTTGAAAACATTTCATCTTGGAATCTGTTTTCAATAAGACCAGTGCAGAACCTTATTGGCATTAACACTATTCCCTTCAGTTGCTACTCATTGTTCGCTGAAAATTGGTCTTCTCTCTCCAGTTAGACTCTCCTGGTTCCTGCTATTTCCCATCTGTTCTCGTTTCTGAGTTCTATGTCCTCCACAGAGTATCTCCTGTCTGTGCTCTCCTATTGGGAATTCTCTCCTGAACTCCAATAGACATTTTAGCTTGCCTACTTACTTATTGTTTTCTATTATTAGACAACTTCTTATGGGTGTAGGTGCAATTTCCCCAACCCAACTGCAATCTTCTCAAGGGTAGAGAATGCTTATTTTACTATCTTCGTGTTATTTTGCATCTTTCACAGAATAAAGCACCCAACACAGGGCTTTGTATAGATTCTTAACAGATGATTGATTGACAGATTATATTGACATATAGCACTATTGTATTTCTGCCTTCACAATTATTATATATAAATGAAATCACTGGCTCTTAAACATTCCTGTGCATAAGATTCAGCTGGAGAGTTTATTAAAACATAGATGGCTGAGCCCCAGTCTCAAAGATTCTGATTCAGTAGGTTTGGATGGGTCCTGAGAATCCTCATTTCTAATAAGTTCCCAGGTGGCATTAATATGGGTCCCCTTAAAGCGACCACACTTTAAAAACCACTGAATGGCCAGGCAAGGTGGCTCACACCTGTAACCCCAGCACCTTGGGAGGCCAAGGCGGGTGGATTACGAGGTTCAGGAGATCGAGACCATCCTGGCTAACGTGGTGAAACCCCATCTCTACTAAAAAAAGAAAGGTAATAATAATAATACAAAAAATTAGCCAGATGTGGTGGCGGACACCTTAGTCCCAGCTACTCAGGAGGCTGAGGCAGGAGAATGATGTGAACCTGGGAGGCGGGGCTTGCAGTGAGCCAAGATAGCGCCACTGCACTCCAGCCTGGGCAACAGAGCTAGACTCCGGAAAAAAAAAAAAAGAAAGAAACTCACTGAACTAGATAAATGCAAATAGTCTCTTTGACCATCTTTGCATTAATGACAATGTTTCCTCAAAGAAGGGTTATGACATCCAATTTTCAGACGGCATTTAAAACTAAAGGCATATAATTACCCACCACTTAAAAATCACGTTCCTTATGAAACTGCTCATCTACGGTTTTCTCCATTATCATGCACCAAAAACAGCCTTGTTCTTTCCACCACACCCGTAGTGACTATATAATTAATTATCCAAACTGGGATACCTTTGTCCAGGAAAATACTAAACTGAACAAAATGCTAAGACTGTAGACACACACCTGGACTCTCCCAGCCAAATTAGGACTTGTGGTCCCTATTTGTAGCTATCCCTCTCTCAGTACCTCTTGCTGTTGAATCTATTCTTTTCTTCATCAGTCACCAGCACTGCAATTGTATGAATGTTCCCACTTTACGAAAAAAATGAAGAGGTCTCCATCCTTTCATTTACCACTGTCCAGCTCCCTTTCTATTTGTCTCTCCATGTTTATTCCCTCTCTGTCTCCTTTCTTTATCTTGCTATGCATCTTCCCTTTTATTGGGACTTCTGAAGGGACAAACTAAGTGATAAAACACGGAAGTCAGTAAAGAATCAAAACATCAGCCTCACTGCTAGTAAATTTGTATTAGAGAATTTAGTTTGTATCTGGGGCAAACACAGGCTTTCCTACTTCCTCTGGCATGGATATCTCCCCACACAGGGTCAAGGCCTAGCCGTGTGCACTTACTGTTGCAGGGGAAGAGAAGAGACTTGGCCTACAGGAAACCTGGGTGAAAAGAAAGAGCAAAAACAGGGCTCAAGCAGGCATACTTAGTAATCCTCTCCATATCACCCATCAGTAGAGCCTTGCTGCTGAATGGCAGGTCTGAGGAGGTGAAGAGATAGGTGAAAAGTTTTCTCCTAATATCTGTGAAGTTCTCATTTTTATGGGCCAATGCTAAAATAGAAAACGAATAATGGAAGACGGTTGCAATTGCATCTTCCATATGCTGTTGAAGAGAAGGTAAACAAGTTCAGCTACTAAAACAAACACACAAACAAAAAATCAAAACCAAACAGAAAAACAATCTGGCAGTGTTTCACAGAAATCAAGAATGTCCATGTCCTAAGACCTAGTAATTACAGTCCTAGGTATGTATCCCAGAGAAATACTAGCACAGGACTAAAAGGGGACAGGAAAGTTCATTGTGGCAGTTACTTGGAAACTACATAGGTATCCATCATCAGTGAAATGGAGTTAAAAATACAGTAGAGGCCGGGCGCGGTGGCTCAAGCCTGTAACCCCAGCACTGCAGATGGGCGGATCACGAGGTCAGGAGATCGAGACCATCCTGGTTAGCACGGTAAAACCCCTTCTCTACCAAAAAATACAAAAAGCTAGCCGGGCAAGCTGGCGGGCGCCTGTAGTCCCAGCTACTCGGGAGTCTAAGGCAGGAGAATGGCGTAAACCCGGGAGGCGGAGCTTGCAGTGAGCCAAGATCCGGCCACTGAACTCCAGCCTGGGCGACAGAGGGAGACTACGTCTCAAAAAACAAAACAAAACAAAAAAATACGGTAGAATGCACAAGTAAAACGCAATAACCTAGACATATGACCTAGAATGCATTTTTAAAATATGATTTTAAAAGAAAAAGGTAAGAACAAAAAATGTATTGCATTATAACAATTTCATATTGTAAAACCTGACACACAAAAAATATGTATCTCACACTTTTGCTTCCACCCTACCAAAATGGTGCTTGTATGCATCATCAATTACCATCAGTGGCTAAATACATCATCTCCACCTGGTGATCCACTGACAGCCCTTGGCGCAGGTGACCACTCACTCCAGTTGCACTTTTTTCACTCAGCTCCAGGACACCACATTCTCCAAGGTGTTAATCTCCCGCTCATTGGCTGCAGTATCTCAGTCTCTCTACTTGCTTGTAGTTATTTTCTCATGGTCTAGTTGTCACAGTACCCCAGGGTTCAGTCTTTGGACCACATCCCTTCCCTAAATTCCACTCACACCCTTGATGATCTCATCCAGACACATGACTTCAAATAATATATATATCCTAATGACTCCCAAATGTGCTTCTTCAGCCCAGAACTTGCCTTTGAATTTAGACTTGTATATTCAACTATCTATTTAACTTCTTCACATCCATAATAATAGGCATCTTAAATTTAATATACTCAAAATTTTTCTTTCTCTGTTCTAGTTCACAAACCTACCCCACTTAGGGGCGTCCCCATCTCAGAAAATGGCAAATTCATTCTTCCAGTTGTTTGGTCCAACAAAAAACTCTTACCTTACATCCAGTAGTTAACAAAACCTGGTGCCTCTACCATGAAGTTTATCCATAATCTGGCCACTTTCCACCTGCAACTATTCCTTCCATGCCAGTCATCTTCCTCACTATCACTCACTTGGGTGACAGCAAAAGCTCGTTCTTCCAGCTGTGCCCACCTAGAGTCCATAGTCCATATAGCAGGCAGAAGAGCCTGTTTAAAATGTCAGTCAGATCATATGTATAACTAAAAGTTTCACAAAATACTTTTGCTAGTACGTGCAATTTACTCTAATATTTTCTATTGTATTACATTTTAAAATATAGATCAATAAATTGACTTCATAACCCACCAATGAGTCACAACACAGTTTAAAAGTACTGGTTACTGGTTTAAAAAGAGTAAGAATAGTGAGAATTTTGAAAGTAGGCATTTAAGTTGGATGACAATAATGAAGGAAACAGGAGGATGACAGAGATAAGCCAATGACAATCATTATTTTAATTTTATACTTACATATATCGGGTATTTTATATGCCAGGAACTGTGCTAAATACTACATTGTTCTTTTTAATCCTTACCCAAATTGACATATGAGGATCCTGAGGTTTTGTCCAAGGCCAAGTGCCTAATAAATTACAGAACCAGAATTCTAACCCAGTTCTGTAGATTTTAATGCCCAGCTTCTTTAACCAGGATAACATTTTCTTCCATGTATGTCCCATTATTGTTCTGCAATTTGGTTGTGCTAATTAAAAAACCCAGATAATAACCCCATTTCTCCTATTTCAATATACTGTCATGTAGATGTTTTATTTATTTCAAAACATTACCATAACTATTCTCATTAAAAGGAGGATGGCAGAACATTATTATTCCACAGACATTCCCCTTTTCAGTAAGTGAATGCTAGCATTTGGAAATTGTCTTAGACCACAACAAAATTTCTTTGCCCTGAAAGTTAAGCAATCTTAAAGTGTGAAGTCTGAATAATTACTTACTTGGTCTTAGCACAAACAAAAGATTGCAATAGATCAATATGTTTATCCCAATTTTTCCAACTTCTTCTGTGATAAATAGTCCTTTCCCCAGCTTGTTTGTGTGCTATGTGCTCCCTTCTAAACACAGAGAGAAACCATTTATATTCAGCACAAAAGCTTGTCAACATTAATCTGTCATGGACCAGATATTGACTGACAGGAAAGAACAAAAGGTGATAAGATTGTTTTTAGTGTCAGCATGAAAGAAAGGAAACAGAAAAGATCCAATCAAAGATGCATACAGGAATGAAGAAAATATCTGAAAAAAAGAAGAGAAATTGGGAAAGCAAAAAAGATTACACAAAACAAAAAGATTAATTAAAGAAACAAGATAGAAAACAGAGAGGATTCAATATTTTCTCCCTTTAGGTAATTATTTAGGTAAAACTATCAAGTGTGATCCCATGTAGAGGATCATAAAGGGGCAGTGATGTGACCCTGAAACTAGGGGCAGAGGATTCTTAGAAGCAAATCAAATCCACTTTTAATATTTAAGAAAGATAGCTGAGAAAGGCTTCAGCTTAAGTTGGAAATCCAATCAGTAATAGGGTTAAACAGAGAGGAATCACCTCAGAGGAAACCATCCAATAAACCACCTCACTCAATAATAGCACAGGCTTCATCACAGTGCCAGACACTGTGGCTGGCACAGTCTACCATGCCTACCATGACACCCATGGTAATGCCATGACAGAGAATGTACCAGATGCTATAGATGGAGACACTGAAAGGAATGGGGGCACCAAGGCAAGAATCCAGACTAAGGAAGAATCCAGACTAAGGAAGAATCCAGACTAAGGAAGAATCCAGGTTAAGAAAGAGGCTGTGGAGAAGATGAATCAATGAAGCTTCCTGAAAGGGGAACTGACTTAGGCAAAGGGGACTTGGAGACCTTTCCAAACAGCAGAGATAGAGCATGCAAAGGCACAGAGGTGAGAGAGAGAGAATGGCAAGTGCATGGAGGATGAGGCAGCTGTGTGATGATATTGAAGAGGTGATCTAGGGTCCAATCTTAAGGAGCTATGAATACAATGCCAAGGAGCTTGAACTACATCCCAAAGACTAAAATCAGCCTCTAATATATAAATCAGAGGGATGATGTGTTTTGATATAGCAATGTGAAGAACAAGTGGGAATGCAAACAAGATTGGGGAGAGAGAAAATTGCAATGCTGAGCCAAGAAAGTCAATTAGGAGGTGAAGGCCTGAACTGAAGTAGTGGCAATAGTGATGGAGATGAGGAGACAGAGCCAAAAAACTATTGAAGAGGTAAAAACAACAAAACATGGTGAGCAAACATTGTATTTTCTTATTATTTGTGATTCTATTCCTCTTTTTACTTTTTAACTTACTTCAACAGTAAATATTACCTAGCCTTTTTATAGTTGTTCCATCATCTCCAGTTTTGAGAGAGCTTCTCCTCCTGAGTTCGTGTTGACAGACTTCCTCAAGGTGTGATATCACCTCATGTGCTTTCTACTTTTTCTCATGAGCTCATTTTTAGTGAAACACTTTTCCCTTAAGAATCTCATGTACCCCAGTTTGGTTATTACATAATTGTTTCATCTTTGCTTTCTTAACACTCCCAGGATGTTTACTAGTTCAAAATGGTTTAAAATTAATAGCTTGGCTTAAGGAGTCTAACAAAACATTTATAAACTAACTTTAGATTCCATGCTCATTTGTGACTCTGGCCTAGGATTTCAGCTTCTCACTGGAAAATTTTATTTCCCACCTAGGATTTTGGTAGAGTCAAGTTCTTTGTTGCTTGCCAGGCAGATGTGAAAATTTTCCCTGCTTCCTCTTTTACTCCATTTCTTGTAAAGGTCCAGCTTTAGCATTGTTATTCATTCCCATTTCTTCAATTGAATCCAAGGTCACAGATTCTGTTCCCCAGTGGATACTGAACTCCATTCAACAACCGCAAGGCCCTACATCCAAACTTAATCTAACATTCCTGCCTTCCCATCTTTGAGCTGCCAAAGCAAAACACTCTAACATGGAATTCTGGTTTTAGATTTCCTTTTGACTTTGGCACCATGGAATTTCCCTTCCTTTATTTAACAGTGGGAATTTGATTAATTAAAATGTATCCAGAAATTGTATGTGTTATTAGCGGAAGAAAGATTTACGCTACCTCAGTGGAAGGTCAATATCTAGAGAAGGTTTTCACAGCAGATAGAACCGTAGTGGAAAGAGCCATGACGCTGCTTCTGCGGAGAATGTAGTAGATTCACACAGCTTAAAATCAGAACCCCTGGATTTAAATCCTAACTCTCCTACTAACTACAACACTGCAACTAAGTGCCTGTCTTCACTTGTACTGAAGGTTTTTATTAATGAGGAAAATGTAAATGACTTTGAGATATATAAAGACCTCTAACATGTGAAGCATTATGATGATGATATGCAAACATCTTTTCTTTTACTTGAGAGTCTGAGAGCAGCAAGTGGAAGTTTCAATATTTCAGGTTGACAGACCAGAATGCTCACAGAAAGCACTACATGAAAAAAGAGTTCAGAGGCAAGAGAATTGAAGAAGTCAATTCACTCATTGCATTAGGCTCATACTTAGAATCAGAATAGGAATTGCTACAGAATTTATAGACAGATGGAAAAAGCAGCAGGATGTCATAGTGGCTTAACCCAGAGCTGAACGAGGCTCAAAAAGCTGGCGGGAATCCCACAGAAAGCAAAAGCAGGCCAGGTCACTGAGGAAAACAGGAAAATAGTCCATTGCATAGGAACCAGATCAAAGATCTTAAGGCTTAAGAGGCATGAAAAAGTTTATTTAATGAAGTGAAACAATGAGAAAATGATACTTAGGGGAAAAAAATCAACAATTAAGCAGTAGGAGCTTTGGAATTATTTCAAATGTTTCCCATTATACTCAATTGTACTTTAGTCTAAACACTCATAACATTATTGTGCATATTGATTTAGCTTCTCTCTCACTACTACATTATGGACTCTTTTTTTTTTTTTTTGAGAATTAAGTCATTTATTGATTACACATGATAATGGATGATACACAAGCTTCATTCCCATCTATAATTTTATCTGGTACCATTATTCAATTTAGATATATTGCATAGGATGTGCCAACAATCACTTTTATAACCAGTAATTCCATGATTTTGCTTGGGTAATCCCTTTTAATGGTGAACTTCAGGTCACAACAGTAACTATCAGTTCAACTACACCAAGGTTTCCGAAGACAATGGCTTCTCCACCCAAGCAGGTTGTATATAAATTCCAAATAGAACCTGGCATCACCCTGAAGGAATTCTAACTTCACACTGTTGGGGAAATTTACCAAGATGGCTTCAGAGTAGACTAACTTTACACAGCACATTAAAAAAAAA
>NW_016813799.1:93727-110362 GCF_001698545.2 Rhinopithecus bieti | reverse complement strand
CAATTAGTCACAAATACAGTCCTCGAGTTTTTTGCCCATACACATGAGTATTTGTCTAAAACATGTCTTCTTTGTAGCAGCTAGGCCCTGCCACCACTGTGCTTGGCTGAGTTCACAAATCTGTTGTAACCTGTAGCTTCCCTGTCACTTCTCTGGCTCTCCTCTCCTGCTAAGCTTTGTTTCCTAATTAAAATCTTCTGCCACTGCCATAGCTACTGCTGCTGCTGGAACCGCCATAGCCACCTTGGTTTCGTGGTTTTGCAAAGTATTGGCCTCCACCGCCATAGGGGCCAGAGCTTCTGCCTCCAAAATTTCCTCCCTTCATGGGTCCAAAATTTGAAGACTGATTGTTGTAATTGCCAAAATCATTGTAGCTTCCACCACCTCCAAAATTGCTTCCATCATTACCAAATCCATTATAGCCATCCCCACTGCCACCATATCCACCACCACCACGGCTGCCACCAAAGCCACCACGACCACTGAAGTTTCCTCCACGACCGAAGTTGTCATTCCCACCGAAACCACCTCCACGACCACCACCAAAGTTTCCAGAACCACTTCGACCTCTTTGGCTGGATGAAGCACTAGCCATCTCTTGCTTTGACAGGGCTTTCCTAACTTCACAGTTGTGGCCATTCACAGTATGGTATTTCTGAATGACAATCTTATCCACGGAGTCATGGTCGTCAAAGGTTACAAAGGCAAAGCCCCTTTTCTTGCCACTGCCTCGGTCAGTCATGATTTCAGTCACTTCAATTTTCCCATACTGTTCAAAATAATCTCTTAGGTGATGTTCTTCAGTGTCTTCTTTAATGCCACCAACAAATATCTTTTTCACAGTTAAGTGGGCACCTGGTCTTTGAGAATCTTCTCTTGAGACAGCTCTCTTTGGGTCCACAACTCTTCCGTCCACCTTGTGTGGCCTTGCATTCATAGCTGCATCCACCTCCTCCACAGTGGCATATGTGACAAACCCAAAGCCCCTGGAATGCTTGGTGTTTGGATCTCTCATTACCACACAGTCCGTGAGCATTCCCCATTGCTCAAAATGGCTCCTCAGGCTCTCATCGGTTGTTTCAAAGCTCAGCCCTCCAATGAAGAGCTTCCTCAGCTGTTCGGGCTCTTTAGGAGACTCTGACTTAGACATGACGGCAGGGAGAAGTGAGACTTTAACGATGCTTCTTCGGCGGCGTCCACGGGCCACATTATGGACTCTTTAAGAGCAGAGATAGTTTCTCCATCCCCAGCTTTTATTTAGCACAGTAGCCTAGCATAGACTATGTTTTCAACAATTGAATTGTGAACGAACAAATAAGAAAACTGATAAAAACGTGAGGGCAGAAAGCCAGAGAAAAGAGGAATGTGTAACTACTATTGTTGTTTGAAAGTGAGGCAGCAAGTTCTAGATTTAAAAGAGTTTCTGGTTCTAGAGAATGAGAAACTAAAATGGATAGTCTAATTTGGTGGCTAATTTATGAATTTGCTGGGAGATGGAAAATAAACCAATGTTACATGGCCAAACTAGCAAACGTTTCATCAGCATTCACTGTAAGCTTGGTCCGGTGAAGAAATTTAAAAATGTATTCTTTGGCTTATGAAATCGTCTCATTATTTAATAATTGGGGATGTTTAAGTTATTGGATTATGGGAGAATTAAACATTCTGACATTAAAATTTAAGAGTAGGATAATATTCACGACAGTCTTCTTGAATTTTGAGTCTTAGTACAAATTGCAAGGGAAGGTACAATATTTCAGTCCAGAAATGGGATGCCTGTGGCAATTGAGGAAGTAATAGATAATTGTTATTCTCTTGGAAGAGAAAAGCAATGGTTATAACATCCGTGAAGGACCTGAGTGCTACTACAAGAGATCTAGACTGTATCCTATAAAAAATAGGGCATCAAAGTTGTTTGTGGCTTGAACTCATATTGACAAAGAAGGATTCTTAGGAAAAAGGATGTGTAGACAGAATGATTTAACAGTGGAATAAAGGATGGATTTGAAAGAAAAGATATCTGGAAGAAAGAAAATCAGAGAAAAGTCTGTTTCTGTCATATCAGTGGCACAGTGACCACAGGAGTTTTTGAGATTCCTGTTAATTCTATAATATATGGTAGCTGTAAGAGAAAATTAATCATTTTTTGAAACACTTTAAATGACTGTGATAATTATGTGCAGAGATAAACATAATGAACCTTAGTCTTACAAAGAAAGCACTCTGCACAGGACAAAGGCTTGCTATTTTACCAACTGGATATTCAGTTTTGAGAGCTTTTTAACCATAGAATAAGAACATAAATAATAATAAATAAACAACTATTCTACTAGACCTCATGCAATGCTGCATTTGCCTGGTTGTGTTTACTGATCATAGAAACTTATTTTCAAGACCTCATCCATTCATTTGGCTTCTTTTGTACTGTTTTACTTTTTTGTTGTTTGTGTTGTTTTATAAAAAAGCAAAATAGCTAATTATGTATATACATTTTGTACAGAGTTGTTGTATATATTTGTCTTCTTATTAGCAAATATGAATCATATTTCAATTAAAATAACCCAGTAATAAGAAAACACTCATTTTTGTTGTTGTCTGTGAAATATGTCTTCACCTCCCCTCTACTTGGTGCATTGATGAGTACCATAGATCATTTAAAAGAATATAATATTTTCCCATCACAAATTTTAAAAATTCTAAGACACTTAAATGACATCTTTATAAATGTACCCTAATGCATACCTCTCATACAAGTAAGGAGGTTAGCAGAAAATGAGAAGCAAATTCTAGTTGATCAAAAACTTCATGATATGGCATGAGTTATGAATGTCCTCATTTGGAAAACAAAACACCCTCTGTCTGTATTAGCAAGTAAATATTCTTGATGCAGTCTTCATTTATTTTATAATGGATTCATCTTTTTCTTCTGAAATTTAGCAGATATTATAAAAATATTTTACTATAGTTAGTTGATTAATATATTCTAGCCCTACAGACATCTGAATAATGAAATCACATTTATTTGTTACCTGTGCAAACACTAGCATTTCAGAGCTTCAGACCTTCTAGACCTTAAAGACAATCGACCAATCTTTTATCAAAATTAGAAGAAGCAGGGTAGTCATTAATGCTGATAACCAATATTTCTAGTTCTCCTTCTTTTAAATACATAGTAATATTGCATTTCTTCTTCCCTTTAAATCACATAGGGTCAGGTGACTTGCTCTGACCAATACAAGGTAAATATAACTGACTTTTGTTATTTCTAGGCAGAGACCTTTGAAGTTCCCTTCCATCTGCCATGATTCCCAGTTGTACTCCAAATAGAAAGACTCCCTCCTTAGACAGTTGAGTTAGGACAATGTACAATATAACCCCTATAGCCCAATGTACATATAGTGCGAACAGTAAATAAATCTTTGTGGGTTTAAATCACTAAAATGTTGTGGGTGTTTGTTACCAGAAACTAATTTAGCACATTTTGATTGACATAGACATTTGTACAAGAAAAGGAGGCAGCTGTAACAACAACAAAAAAAAACATGATCTGTGGTTTTGCAATTAAGCAGTAGGTAGGGAAGAAACTGTTATCAGTTAAGCAGTAGGAAAACATCTAGTAAAACTATTAACCTTTAGTAAGTTGGTAAACAGACCATGTACCCAGTAAACTCATGACTCTCAGAAAAGAGGCTAAAAAACAGTATCTGTGTTGTGTAGGTACCTATTGGCTGCATTTGGCAAGGGGTTACAAGAAATTTGGTCAGAAAACAAAATGGTTTGGAATTAAGAATGAAAAAGAAATCTGAGTCCTTGAATTCAGGAATACAGAGACAACTGATTTCCAGCCCAAACAGCAAAAATATAAAATTCATAGTCTTTGAACAACAAACGCAAAGTAAAATCAGTCTTAGAGACAATGGTCATATTAAGAGTTTATCTAGGCTACTGGAAGGCTGAGGCAGGAGAATGGCGTGAACCTGGGAGGTGGGGCTTGCAGTGAGTCGAGATTATGTCACTGCACTCCAGCCTGGGTGACTGAGCGAGACTCCATCTCAAACAAAACACAACACAACACAACAAAACAAAACAAAACAAAACAAAACAAAAGAGTATATCTATAAGCCAGGTGTGATTGCTCATGCCTGGAATCCCAACACTTTGGGAGGCCAAAGTGGGTGGATCACTTGAGGTCAGGAGTTCGAGACCAGCCTGGCCAACATGGTGAAACCCCATCGCTACTAAAAAATAATAATTAAAAAAAAAACACAAAATATATTTTTTAAAAAAGTAGCTGTAATCTCAGCTACTCGGGAGGCTGATGCAGGAGAATCACTTGAACCCAGGAGGTGTAGGTTGTAGTGAGCCAAGATCGTACCACTGTACCTCAGCCTGGGTGACAGAGCAAGACTCCGTCTCAAAATTAGAAAAAAAAAAAAAAGAAAGAAAAAAAAAGTATGCATATAGCACTAAGTGGATAAGGTATCTCAGAGT
Organism: Rhinopithecus bieti; assembly: GCF_001698545.2. Classification (NCBI taxonomy): domain Eukaryota; kingdom Metazoa; phylum Chordata; class Mammalia; order Primates; family Cercopithecidae; genus Rhinopithecus; species Rhinopithecus bieti. The sequence goes on along the minus strand of NW_016813799.1, from coordinate 105,871 downwards.
GAGATCTAACTAAAGGTATGTGTCCCAGAAAATGAGCTTAATGGGATTACTCTCCTCTAAGCCTAAGTGGCTCAAAGTATCTGTGATGGACAATAGTTAGAGATATGTGGATAAGCAAATTATAGAATATAGCTGTCCTAAGAAATGTATTTTAAGAAGAAGAGTGGGTGGGATTTCTAGCATCAAATGCTGATTGGAATCAAATAGGTAGGACACCCACAAAGTTTTCAGAGAATTTTACTCCCAAATCACCACAAATCACCAACCTGGACTGAAAGACAATGCCACTGATCTGGGTTTAAATTAATCCTTGAGCTGTCAATCATCTGTAAGCAGAAAGTGGATGTGGAAACCTGCTCAGGCCTGAAAGAAGGCTTATTTTCCGATACCAGTTTTTCAGACATGCCTATGAAGGGTAGCAGAAAAGAAGGAATCTTTCAGAGGGTCACAGAGAGCAAAGGACAAGGGAGCTACTTCCAGGTAGCCAAATCAGGGCCTATGCAAGGAATATTTCCCAACCTCAAGGTTGGCAGCTTTCACAATCTTGGCTGTATAGCACAGCGCAATTGCTCTGGGCCAGACTAGACCCATGTTCTTTTATTATTCTTTTGCCAAAGTGGAATGCTTATTCAAATTATCCTCTTCTACTTTGGTCAATGTATATTGGACTGTGAGAGAAAGTTAATGTGCATTTTTAATTCATATGTGTTCAGATCATAAAAGGGTTATATTCAGACCTGATACTAAGGCAATGTCATGATGTCATGATCTAGAAGATTTATGCTGTCACTGAGTGGTACTTTTGGGTTACCTCCTTTTGAAAGAGGTTAATGTATTGTGCACATGGAAATAAAAATAAGCTGACCATTTGTTGACCAGATATTACATGTTTGTTACTAATATTTTACTGGAGAATGAATATTTCTTGTTCTCCACCTTTCAGTGCACATGGCACTATTTCATTTCCTTTCCATAAAATAAAGTTTATCAAGTGAAATGTGGGTGGAAGTTATGTAGTCTTTCTAAGGTAAAGGTTTTTAAGGGAAATACTTTAATTGACACGTTCCTTTCTTGTCTCCATGTTAAAGAGCAATCTTGTTGATCATGAAGGCTTCATCAGGCTATATCCCTGCATGAGGATGAGATGAAGCAGAGCCCCACACACCTGAGATGATATATAACATGAAAAATAAATAAATATTTATCAATTTAAATTTCTAGAATGTTAAGATTGTTTTTTATTGCAGCATAGCATAGCCTATCAGACTAACATGAGATAGAGAGGTATAGGAAACACAGGATTAATAAAAATTCAGTTAATGGTACTGAATTTATGCAGGCATTTTAGTGTTAAGTAACAAAACTCTGACTCAAGGAGAATAAAATTTAGTACATTATCACAGCAGTCCATGAGGTCCATTCAGATAATCCACAGATAGTTAATTTAAAAAACAGAAAAAAAGATACCAGTCACAATTAGAGGATTTCTCAGTATTGTAAGCAACAGAACAATAGACTATCTCAGAAGGAAGTGAGTTTCCAATCAAGCAAAAATAGAATAAACATGTTTGGGAAGTTGGAGAGACAGTGCTTCTTCCGGAGGGAAATTAAGTGAAATGACCTTTGTGTTTTCTTCTGATTCAGAGATTCTGTGATCATAATTATCTCCCCTCTGTCTTTTCAAACTGTTTTAAAACAAGATAGGGAAAAGTCAAGTGCCCAGGCTGGACCCAAGATTTATGATCACACTGTTAAACCTTTTTTTATCACTCTGGCAAGTGCTGTCATATGTCCGAGGTGACCCATGTAAATATTGAATTCCTGGCTAAATCCAGCAGGGCTCCAGGTTCTACGTTTTACAATGCTTCAGGGTTCTCAGTGGGGAGGAGACCTAGTTAATTGCCCACTCCAAGTGTGATTTACAGACTAAGTGGCCTGATAATTGCCGCAGTTCCAGAGATACAACTTCCTGTTTTCAGCTGTGTTCCTGTCTTTACAGAAACTGCACAAAGAACTTACAAAAACATGAGGATTTATGCCATATGCAAGAGAGAGAAGTCAGGGTAGATATTGGAACCACCAACATTAGGAGTCAGACTAAGGAGCGGAAACTGATGAAGGAGAGAAACATACCTGAATTAGACAAGATAAAACCAAGCAATCAGCCTGCACATGAAGGTTCTAGAGAAGAATCACAGAGTTACTTAAGAAAGACACAAAGAACTTTAAGATCATAACACAAGGCATGGAAAAGGAACATAAAGATCATCTATTCAGGCTGCTTTTTTATAGATAGAAACTAAAATTCAGAGCTGTGTTCCCACTCAGGTCCTAGTAGCTGATTTCAAGACTAGTGACTACTGTTTTTATTTTACTGTGTTATCAGTTAATATACTTCCTCTCCTTTCATCACTTTATTTGACCCTCACTGCAATCCTAAGAACTGGGAAGTGGAACAGAAAATGATAATTGTCTCCCAAAATTTATTCTCTTATTCTTAAATAATAAGAGTTCCTACTTGGGCACATGGACAACCAAAAGAAAGAATAAACTCTTCAATCTCTCATGGAGCTAAATGTGGCATGTTATAACAAAGTTCTTGTCAATGGTATGTGAAGAGAAGTGATAAATATGTATAACTTTCATGTCCTTCTTTTAAAGGAAGAGGGTCTCCACTTGTCTCCTTTTCTCTTTCCAGTGACTAGACCATAGACGATATGGTAAGCCATCGAACCCTGCAGATGAGAACCAGAGAGGATGATGGAATGACAAATGTGAAGGAGACTGAATCTTTAGAAGACCTCATGAGGTAGAGCTGTTCTACCAGCCCTTAACTGCCTGCCTCCAGATTGTTACGTGTTAGTTTCATTTCTACTGTAGTAACTAAATTCATACCCTAATTCTATAATTAGGAACAAATTCATAGAATATCTGACAAATTCAACACATACCTGACAAAGCAGGTATTTCTGTTACTAATTTTATGAGAAAATATTAATACCCAGTTTTTCTAGGATATTTGATCTTTGGTTAGTGTCTCTATTCAAAGAAAACATCAGTGGAATGTTTTATTGACTTAACCCCCAGTATATATGTCTTGTTTCATGTTGTAAACTACTGCATCTCATTCCACTCCAGTAAAAAAAAAAAAACAACGACAACAATAACTTGTATTCAAATCTGCAATGATAGAGATAGCACTCCATTTTTCCAACCTAAGAAGTTCTTTCTGAGAATGTACTATATATGAATAATATAACATTTTAAGGCAAATTTATGTACAGTTTGCAAAGTACTTTATTTAAAGAGCATCAGGAAAGGGCACGTAATTGTTGTCATTAGAATTTTGCCTGTTCTCTTAATAGACATGCAAATGAATGATTTTTGAAGTATATTTCCAATTCAGATAACACTGCATGTACAGCTGTAACTGACTTGGGGGGAACTGAGGGATGAAATTAGCTAATTTCTTGCAATCAAGTCAAATTCAAAAAAGAAAAAGTTTCATCCACCTGTTGTTTACAAATTCTACTAAAAATAACACTAGACAATGTATTTCAAAGAGAAACAATTTGCTAGAGGAAAAAACAAACTACTAATCAAGCTTCTTGTCTTTCCTGCTTATTAATGAAATAAATCTGTTTGCAGACCCTGTGTTGTAAGAGCTTACAGTTCACCATAAAATAATTTTTAAGCTATATTCTATGTAAATGAGATGTGGATGGAAAGGTTAACAAAATACGCCAATAATTTTCATGTTATATCCAATCCATTTCCTTTACTTTCAGTAAAATAAGAACTTCTTAGGTAAGCTGTGAAAATGTTTGACATAACTTTTCACAACTTTTTTATTAATAAAATAACTACCCTTTCTCAATTGCTTTTCCTTTTTAATGATCTCTTACTTTATATCCCTAAAATTCCACTGCTGTGTGTTCCAAGAATAATCTTTTGTATGCTCTTATTAACTATATTGTTTTCATCCTGCTTATAATTAATAACTCTTAGTGAAAAATGATTACAAATAGATTTTAATTGTCAATCATTCTGATCCCATATTTATTCACCTCTCTTTCTCACCTGGTAATAGACTCAGGCACTTAGTCCTTAGTACATTGACAAACGATAAGGAGACAAAAGTACCCTACTTGCTAGTTATTTGAAAAAAAGGAGAAATTGACAGTTTGAGCTGTAATAATATTTTGAATCAACCTAGGAATTTCTAACATTATGCCATAATTGATAATTCAACTCTCTATCAATATTTTCCTTCTGAAGTCATTCAACAAAATATGTTAAGTGACTATTATATATCAAGTGCTGTGGGTATATTCAAAATACAACAGTAATCATGGCAGAGTGAACTTATATTCAATACAATAAAGAGTTAAGGACCTTGATCTTCTTTTTGAAATGTTCTTTTCTCACTTGAAAATTGAAAGTTATTTTGAGTATTCTTCCTAATCTTGAATATGTTCATATCCTAGGATGGTGACATAAGACATATTTTATTTACTGAACTGAAGTTATCACAGAGACTTCATTATTCAGTGCCTCAAACACTTCATTTCTCACCATTAGTCTTTGGAGAACTCGTGGATTTTTGTTGTAGTTTTTTTTTTTTTTTTTTTTAAGGTGACAAGTTATGTGTGAACATTTCAAGTTTCCTAGCCTCTTTCTAAGTCCATTTTGTATTCACAGCAATCTCTTGCTGAAGTGCATGTTATCCATGGGCACTGCACATCTATTTATGTACCTGAGGTGTGTTATTGCCAATTATCCTCAGTTGATGGGCAGTGAAAATAGTGTCATCCCTTCTTTGGAACAAATGCTCCTCAGCAGAATTTCTCTTGTAATTATATGTTTCATAATCCTATGGGTTTTAAGTATGTTATCACATTGAGGTTATTTCTAGTTATACTAAGATTATATCTCCTGCCGTTATACCTAGAGCTAACAAGCAAGGTCCACTTTTAAAAATATTCACTGTGAGTTCTTATTCAAGAGTCAACTTTGCTTAAAGTTACATATTAGAGAAGCATTATTTTATCAGATCATTTTAAACCTAAAGTGCAGTGTGTTAAAAGAAAAACCAGGCTGTGGGTTAGAAAGAGTAAACCATGAGAAGCTAATGAAAATCCTGTGAAGAAAACCAATTTTAATAAAGTTTAAGTTCATGACATCTGGTTGTTGCAGTCCCTTTGGATTTAGAAAAAAAGAAAAAAGAAAAAATGATCAAGGGTGCAAACCTATAAGACAAGGGACGAAGAAAAGATTTAGTTCTTTCTTAAATAGAATAATCAGGAAAAGGAATTTCCATCAGCTATCACTCCACACAATATATATTTCACATTTATTCCTCCAAGAGCTCTAACTTGCTTTGTGTGTAAAGATGAGAAAAAAGTTCTTCTGCTTTTAAAAGAGATAATCCTCTAAGTATGACCTTATTATATAAGAATCAGCTAAGATAACTTTTCCTCTGGCATAATCAATAGAAATAAACCTGTATCTTAGTTTTACTTCATATTGTCAATGAAAATAAACTATCCTTAGTTGGAAAATCTGGTACCTAACACTAGCAGCAATAAAATCTAGCAAATTTCTCATATGATTTGGTCTATAATATTAAATAAAAGTTAATATCTGCATAAAACAAACTTAAAGTTAAGAAATGACAGAAAAATACAGGTAATCTTTTAAGAAGAGGTCTTTTTTGTTTGTTGGTTGGTTGGTTGGTTGGTTGGTTGGTTGGTTGGTTGGTTGGTTTTTTTGTCTGTTTTTTGGTGAGTTGGGGTTTTGCTCTGTCACCTAGGTGATCGCGGCACACTGTAGTCTTGACCTCCCGGGCTCAAGCGAATCTCCCACCTCGGCCTCCCTAGTAACTGGAGCCACAGCTGAACACCACCATACTCCAGCTAATATTTTTCTTACTTTTTTTTTTTTTCGTGGAGACAAAGTATCCCTCTGTTGCCCAGACTGGTCTTAAACTCCTGGACTCAAGCAATTCTCCTGCCTTGGCCTCCCAAAGTGCTGGGATAAGAAGAGTTTTCAAACTCTTAAAAGATGAAGGAATAAAGAACAAAAAAATTTTAAGGGTTCTGAGTTCTAAATCTGGGCATGCTACTGACTCTACAATTTAAACAACAGGCACCCTGTCCTTTAATTTTCTCTCATATAAATGAATGAGCAGAAAGTTCAATTAATTGACCCTACACTGATACCCACACGTTCCTTCTCCAAAGACTTAGCTGGCTGGGGTCATAAGGTCATCTCTCTGCAAGCTCAAAGTCAAGATAAAGTAAAACTTTATCTTGTCCAGTGGGGACATGACATTTTAGGCAGTGGGATCTGAAATGAATCTTGCTGTTTTAGGTCTGGATTGCACTACTCAGTGTTAGTCCTGAGAACACACGTACACATGAGAGTGTTGATTTATTTTCTTCAGTATACCCTTTTCTCCCGATTTGTATATTTGAGATTCTCCAGTGGTTTATAGTCCGGTACTCTATTTCCTATCTGAAAATGGATTACTTCCAAGACAAAAAATCCATATGTCTGGGTTCTGACCACTGTCTATTTCTCACAGGATTCTCTTCCAAGGCATTAAAATCAATTCCCATTCTTATACCACCAACCCAGATTAGAGGTCTTCTTGTGGGTAGATTAACATCTTTGCATTAAATCACAGGGATGTTCCTAACCCAGCTTCACCTTAAAAGTACCAGCCAGTGGGTGATATACATAATGAACAGTACACAAGTTGGTCTAGGGCAGATAGTACTAAACATGAATATATAAGCATAGACATTTGGTATCCAAATAATAATGGCTTCTAAATGAGAAATGTTTTTAAATACATAAAAATTAGATGCTCAACGTCAACAACAGCAGGGATAAGTCATGTTGATAGGAGTTGAGCATCCCTAATCCAAAATCCAAAATATTCCAAAACCTAAAACTTGTTGAGCACAGAAGACATGAGATAGTGACACCTTTGCTTTCTGATAGTTCAATGTGCACAAACTTTGTTTCATGCACAAAATTATTTAAAACATTGTATGAAATTATCTTCAGGCTATGTATATAAGGTGTATATGAAACATAAATTAATTTCCATGTTTAGACTTGGGTCCCAACACCAAGATATTTCATTGTGTTTAGAAAAAATATTCCCAAATCAAAAAGACATCCAAAATTCCAAAGCATTTCAGCTAAGGGTTACTCAACCTATACAATATGCTGAAAATGGCACTTCACTTCTGTGGTCTTAATCCCCCAAATCCATAACATCAGTCTACTAATGAGAAAAACATTACACAAGTCCTAGATGAGAGACATTCTACAAACTACCAGACCAGTACGCCTCAGAACTGTTGAGGTCATCAAAGCAAGGAAAGTCTGAGAAACTGTCATACCTGAAAGGAGTCTAAGAAGACATGACAACTAAAGAGAACGTGGTATTCTGAAACAGAAAATGGACATTAAGTAAAAACTATGATCTGAGTAAAACATAGACTTTTGTTATAATGCAGTATCAACAATGATTCATTAATTGTAACAAATTTTGTCAGTAGAGTACTAACAAAATATGTTACTGAAGCTTACTAAGGGAAATTGAGTGCTGAATATAGGGGAACTTTCTTGACTATCTTAGTGGCTTTTCTGTAGATGTAAGAATAGTAAAATTCATCTAAAAAGTAAAATTTATCAAATTAATACACAGAATAAAGAGTTCTGTAGGCCTGTTATAAAAAATAATCTCTACAGACCTATGATGAGCAAGTGCTTATATGACTATGAGATTGTGATCTTTCACAGTCATTTTTCTTGGCTACAATTTTAAAATGCATTTTTCAAGGCAGAGACAAGAAATGGTCAAACTCAAATTGCAAAAAATGTATTTAATGAGAGCAACAGCAAAAGAAAAAAATTCAGTGAAGGCAGAGATGCCATTTAAATAATGATAACTGAGAAAGGAATACAATTCATTTTTTTTTTTTTTGAAACAGTACTTATAAGTTATCGAGGTTCAAAAAGTTGCAAATATGTGAATATCAGATTTTAGTGTGATATAAAAGCTCTGAAACTGAGTGCCAGGAATTTAAGAACATTAAGAGCATAAAAATACATACATTAAGCCATATAAAAAAATCAAAGAGAGCCAAATTAAAACAAACACACCTAGAGGAACATTCCTAGAGGAAAGAAGTGAAACTTAACTTGTACAAACTATTTTCAGAACACATCTAGCAGAAAGAGAATGAAGATAATCTAAAATTTTTAACTCAGCCTATTCTATTCTATTCTAGACTGCTATGAGTTGTCAGAGGAAGTCACTATGGGAATACATGTCAGTTCTTGTTATTCCCCTGGGTTGAGATTAGGAAATCATATATTGAAACAATGGACTAAAGGTCAGACATAGAGGGCTCACTTACTTTACTTTGCTGCTTCTTTTCCTGGTCTTCTGTTAGGAAAATGCGATACAAACTTGAAGCCAAATACTTAACACTTAAAGAAGAAAAGAAAGCTCAGGCTGAGTCTATTTAGTAATATAAGGCTAAAATGTGTAGCTAATATATATTGGTCTAATGGCATGGAGGGGAATTCTGTTAAACATTTAAATTCCATTTTCTTCATAAAGGTCACAATAGCCCTAATATGGTCGATGTTAATATTGGTATCACTTTATAGAAAGATTAAGTAACTTACTCAAGTTCTCTTAGTAATGAATGGGGAATCTGGAGTTAGAATGCAGGTATTTCTATTATGGATGCTAGTTAAAAATTATTCTATGAGTAATTATCTGATGTAATTTATTGGTTATTTAGAGAACTAACCTAGTTAAAAGATCTAATCTTCTTCTAAGAACTTATTGAATCAACTGATTATTTTAGTATAGAATAGTACAACTTCATTGTTGCTTAGAAAATATACAATATTTAATTTATCTTGAAGGAAAACTTACAGACTTCCTTTTACTTTCCAATATTTTGAGCTGTTGATTCTACAAGAGATAGAGCCAACTGAACTAAACCAAAACTTTAGTATGTTAAGATCTCTGAGTCTTTATTACTGATTTCCTTACCTCAATTGACCAGAGAAGCTCACAGGGAGACACTCAAATTATAGCTATTCAATTTAATCCTCAAAAAGAGGTAAGATCATTAAGCCGACAATTCTAAAACAGCAGTTACAACACATCATGACTTCAAGTCAAGCACACCAATAAATTTCCTAATTTATTAATCCCTTCCAGTTCCTAATAGGTGTTTCAAAACTTCTGCTTGACTATTGCCAGTTAAAGGATCCTTGCTGACACCTAGAGAAATCTATTTTATTGTTGAATATTCACAATTGTCAACGTTCACTGAGAATTAAGGCGGGGGGATCACAAAGTCAGGAGATCGAGACCATGGTGAAACCCCGTCTCTACTAAAAATAAAAAAATTAGCCGGGCGCGGTGGCGGGCGCCTGTAGTCCCAGCTACTCAGGAGGCTGAGGCAGGAGAATGGCGTGAACCCGGGAGGTGGAGCTTGCACAGTTAGCCGAGGTCGCACCACTGCACTCCAGCCTAGGGGACAAAGCGAGACTCCATCTCAAAAAAAAAAAAAAAAAAAAAAAAAATGAATTGAATACCCATGAAGCCTACAGCACTGTTGAAAGGGCGCTAGAGTTTCAAAAGCTAGCTAAACAAAACTGTGCCCTTATTATAATTATATTTGATTATTTAATCTTCAGAATAACTTAGGAGATAGTCACTATATTTAGTGAATTTTTGTCTCTCCGTTAAAGTGGGGAAAGAGGGTTAGAGGTTTCCCCAAAACCACAATGTCTATTATAACATATAGGTTCAGACAACCCAAGTATTATTGTAAGCTCTGTGAAATACAACCAATATATTTTTATAACCTAATGTAACCCCTACCCTATCATTGATAGGGAAGATGGTGGGCCTTTCTCATCTAGCTACTAAGGTACAGTATATACATCTTATTTTCCTTACCATATGAATTGTGCATGAAGACTTGAAAACTCCAGTTTGTGACTTTAAAAAGAAAAACTTCCAATGACCCTGAAGAGGATATTTTGGATTTATGAGATGGATTCTGCATTTGTATTTATGTGTATTGTATTGTTTTATTTTTACTATTTACCATTTTGAAGGAAAACCTAGAAAATCAAACCAACTTCTATAAAGTAAAATGCTCCTGGTTTTCATATACTGCTCCTCAAAGTCAAATGGAAAATACAATAAACTCAGCAAGGAAACACCATCTGTATAGACATGTCCAGACAACTGGTGAGAGGCTTTACCTAAAGCTTTTAAAATAGATGACATTTAAGGAAAGTAGAGGTTGTAACAAGTATCTATTACAAGTCTCAGAAAACTCAAGTGATAACGCTAGCACAGGTGACGTATGTCCTCCAATGGTGTCATTGAAAAATTTTCATTCTGATTTCTGCTTTAACCTCATTAGCATAATAGCTTTAAAAGCAAGACTATAAAATGACTAACAGCCAGACATATTTAATCAGAAAAAGTGATTTCCAAATGCAAATACTATGGGTCTGTTTTTACCACCATAATAGGCAGCCTCTAAGATGATCCTGCCTCCTTGTGTTCATTCCCTTGTACAATCACCTCCCCTTGAATTGCTGGACCTAGTGACTTACTTCTAATGAATAGAATATGGCAAAAGTAACAGTATATCACTTCCACAATTAGTTACCAAAAGACTATGACTTCCTCCCCTCTCTCTCTTGATCTCTCTATCTGCCCCCTACTTCAGGGAAGCCAGATCTCACCTGAGCTGGCCCCACACAGAGGCCCACATGGCAAGAAACTGATAGCTCCAACAAATAGCCAGCAAGAATCTGAGCCATGGCAACGGCAAAGTGAATGAGTTTGGAAGCAGGTTTTCCCCAAATTGAGCCTTGAGATAATGAGACTTTGGATGGATGAAAATCATTTGCATTTCACAAGTCTTTCTCTACAGAAAGTCAGCCTCAGCCAAGACTTTCCTTTCTTTAAAGAAAATTCAAGGCACAAAGCCTTGGGGATTCAAGTGTAAACATTCCTAATCTAACAACCCAAAACATAGTTAATAAGCTCTTGTTTATCTTTTGGAAATTATAAGTTTAATTAAGTGATTATATAACAACATAACATTTTCCAATAGTATGTAGTGACCAAAATCAGTACATTGATATAATAATTTTCAGTATTCTACTTTGGCAAAACATGTCAGCAAACTACACACAGTATACCTCTTTACTGACATAATTTTTGCAATTCCAGCTCCTTTGCATTTATCTAGGTTTGCAATCCCCACAGGCATGGACTAGAGTAAAATTTAATAACTATATAATATGCTATATTTGATGAGCAAAGAGAAAAAATAATATTCATATTTCTCTATTAGGAATGCTAAATCCAGAAGCCCATAAAGTCATATCCAGTAGTTATTGTGTAGTGTTTCCACACATCCCTGAAGCTGTGTCTACCTTTTGGGAAAAAAAAAAAAAAAAAAATGCCTATGGCAATTTCTAGGGAATATACCTGTGCAGGGAAAATTTAACACTAGGAAAAAAAAGTATAAAAATTTCTCGGCCGGGCGCGGTGGCTCAAGCCTGTAATCCCAGCACTTTGGGAGGCCAAGACGGGCGAATCACAAGGTCAGGAGATCGAGACCATCCTGGCTAACACGGTGAAACCCCGTCTCTACTAAAGAATACAAAAAACTAGCCGGGCGAGGTGCCGGGCGCCTGTAGTCCCAGCTACTCGGGAGGCTGAGGCAGGAGAATGGCGTAAACCCAGGAGGCGGAGCTTGCAGTGAGCTGAGATCCGGCCATTGCACTCCAGCCCGGGAGACAGAGCGAGACTCCGTCTCAAAAATAAAAAAAAATTAAAAAATAAAAAAAATAAAAAATAAAAATTCTCAAACTGAATTTTAAGGACATGCTTTTTTCAACTTTCAATGTTGTCTTAAAAATGCATAGAAACATCTTATCTCTAAGAGATAAGATGTCAGATAAGTAAGGATCCATAGTCTCCCAAATACGTGAACACACCTGACATAGACATAACTGAAACTACAACTCTGAGTAAGAACCTCAGGGAAGGGCCAGGCGTGGTGGNNC
>NW_016813799.1:78915-93487 GCF_001698545.2 Rhinopithecus bieti | reverse complement strand
AAAAAAAAAGAAGGAGCTCAGGAAAAAAAAGTTATTCTGTGCAACTTTCAACCATTTCACAAAATTTTTATTTTTATTGTCTAGAATGATTCAGGCAGTGGCTCTTAATTATTTTACTATTCTTCAAAATTACTTTATTCACAAAAAGAGATGGGATATGATAGGATTGCAAGAATCAAGAGTTTTCTCTTTTTATTTTTATATTTATTTATTTATTTATTTGAGACAGAGTTTCACTCTTGTTGCCCAGGCTAAGTGGAATGGTGCAATCTCGGCTCACTGCAACCTCTGCCTCCCGGGTTCAAGCGAATTCTCCTGCCTCAGCCTCCTGAGTAGCTGGGATTACAGGCATGCACCACCATGCCCAACTAATTTTTGTATTTTTAGTAGAGACGGGGTTTCTCCATGTTGGTCAGGCTGGTCTTAAACTCCTGACTTCGGGTGATCCGCCCTACCTTGGCCTCCCAAAGTGCTGGGATTACAGGCATGAATCACCGCGTCAGGCCAAAAATCAAGTTTTCTAGTCAAAGAACTTGCAAATGCAGCACACCTGTTTCTGAATCCATTTACTACCAAAATCCATCCAAACTTTTACCCAGCCATTAATTCGCTCACTGTCCTGGGTCAGAGGAAAAAATGTCGCCTCTTTTTTAAAAATCCAGCCTTATGTATTTATTTATGATCCTATCTCCCTGATCAACTTATCAGTTAGTGTTTCCAGTTACTCTTCCAAAACTTATCTCTTTCTGTGAAAAGTATAAAGTGTTACACATTTTTTCAATTTTTTAAATTCAAGTAACATTAAATATGACAAAAACAAATTCTAGGACTATAAAAAATACTGTTTTAATTTCAAACCACTAACCTACCTCTAAGACTCATACGTTGTCTTGTGGAAATATACTCTCATCCCAACCCCACATTGAATATCACTGTGCTAAGACCTTTCTTGGCTATCCCCCACCTCCTATAGCTTTAAGATTCTTACTCTCTATCAAATTTTTCCCTCAATCTACCAATCTCTTCAGGCTCCCTCACTCGTCTACCAAATATTTCCTAGATACTGCTTTTTCCACAGACTCTAATACCTGTCCTCTCTTTGACCTTCCACTCAAAATAATAGCCAGCCAAAGATGTCCATGCTCAAATCTCTGGCACCAGTGAATACATTAGGAAAAGAGAAATTAAGGTGGTAGATAAAATAGAGGCTTCTATTCACCTGGTCTGAAATTATGGAGAATGCTCTGAGTTATCCAGGTGTGCCCAATGTATATACAATGATCATTAACAGCAGCAGAGGGAAATAGAAGAGAGAACAAGGGAGATGGTAGTGTGAGGAAAACTCAGCCCAATGGTACTGGCTTGAAAATAGAGGAAGAAGGCTGTGATCCAAGGAATGTAGAAAAGGCATGCCAATATCTTAATTTTAGCCCAGTAACACTCATTTCAAACTTCTGACATCCAGAGCTTTTTTTTTTTTTTTTTTGTTTTCTGAGTAAAGAATATCTTTAATAGTGACTGGAAGGAGAAGTAATATCTACTGTCTCTTCTGCCACCATCAAGCTCATGGTAGGACCATATTAACTTATACCAACAGAGGCTTCTAAAAGCCATTTGGATTTGCCACAGCACGGAGGAAGGCATGGGAAAAGAAGAGGCAGGACTCTATGCCTTATGATGGAGTATAGAGGCTGGTGGCTGGAAAAAAAAACAAGAACAATAGAAATGAGGCCATCCTCCTTATAATGCCATGCCAAGCAGAAGACCTCTGAAAATTCCCCCAGTCATTAGAACATTTTTCTTCACAAATGATACCACCTCCTCAGCTTTGCTCTTGACCTCAGTAGGTATCTGATTGTTCTTATGGATCTTCATCTCTTTGGCTTTCTTCATGTCCTCCTCCAGTTGTTGCTAGTCATCTTTGATGCACTCAGTATGACTTGCAAGCCAAAGAAGAAAAGTTCACCCCACAGCTGTTGCAGCCAGTTTTCAACCTTTTGGAATATGAAACTCATACACCATCCAGTGAAGCTTCCAATTAACAACTGGGTTGCCACGGGATACTTTTTAGCCATAGATCCAGATTCCTGTCCAAACAGCTTACCCCCATGGCTGATTTTGAGCAAATTCTGCAAGATCCAGTGACTCAAATTTTCCCTCAAAGTGTCCTTGACTGGACATGGCCATTTTAGTGAGCTCATCTCCCAAAGACACATGCAGAGGATCCACACTGTAGGATGCAGAGTGGTGTGCAGTTGCCATGCCAGGTGGCTTTTGGCATGTGAGGGCCCAGAACTCAATATTAAAATTTTGTATTTTTAAGTCATTAACCTTGTGGTAATATGTTATAGTAGAAAATAGAAAACGAATACATACATCCTCTGCAAACTTCATTATTGTATCCTATTTACACAGGAGAGTACTCTTGAGTTAGACAAATTTTTATTTGAATATCTTTGCTGTAGTGACTAGGTAAGTGGCTCCAGAAAAGTCATCAAACCTCTTTGAGCCATAGTCTTCTCATATATAAAATGCCCCTAGTACATACTACAAATTCAAAAAATATTATTTCAAGTGATTTCACACTGCAAAAAAAGACTTCAATAAAATAGTCTACCCAAGATAAAAAATATAAATAATAACAAAAGCAAGCCCCAGAAAAGAGGAATAGAATTAGTATCTGGAATTGTTACAACATATTACCAAAAACGGCAGTTCTATACAAAAAATGAGATATTTTTTTAAAAAGTGTGACGCACATACATGCATAAAAAAAAAAAGCATGTGCTGGCCGCGGGGGCGCGGGTTGCTGCTCAAGCCTGTAATCCCCAGCACTTTGGGAGGCGAGACGGGGGGGATCACAGAGGTCGAGGAGATCAGGGACCATCCTGACTAACCACACGTGAATCCCCGTCTCGTACTAAAAATACAAAAAAAAAAAACTAAGCCGGCGAGGTGCGGGGCGCTGTAGTCCAGCTACTCGGGAGGCTGAGGCGGGGGGGAATGGCGCAAACCGGGAGGCGGAGCTCGGCAGTGAGAGGGGAAATCCCCCGGGCCACTGCACTCCAGTCCGGCGAGTCAGAGCGAGAACTTCGCCTACAAAAAAAAAAAAAAAAAAAAAAAAAAAAGCATGCAACAAAAACTGCCTGTGAGATGGACCAGATGTCAGCTATAACAAAGTTTTAAAAGTATGTATTTTCTTTTACATACTTACAAAGAACTAAGGAAACTATGCTTAAAGAAGTAAAAAAAGGATGTAATGGCAATGTCTAATTAAATAGAGACGATCATAAGTTATTAAAAAAACAAGAACCAAAATTAATTCTGGAGTTGAAAAGATAAACAAAATGAACAGTTTACTAGAAGGGCCCAACTGTAGGTTTGAACTGGCAGAAGAAATACTAAGTGAATCAATAACGACTACAAAACCCAAAGAACAGAGAGAAAATAGAACAACAATAAAAACAAAAGTGAACAGAGCCTCAGAGAAATGTGAGATACCTTTAAATGAGTGTACCAACATACATATAAAAAGGGTACCATAAAAAAGTGGAGAAAGATGAAGGAGAAAAAAATATATTTAAAGCAATAATGGTTGAAAACTTTTCAAATTTGCTGAAAAACTTTTATCTACATATGCAAGAATGAACTCCAAGTAAGATAAACACAAAAAGATTAAGGCTCAGCATAGCAAAACTGATTACATTGGAATAAAGAGAAAATCTTGAAAACAGCAAGTGAAAACCACGGATCACATAAAAGAAAACCACAGTAAGATACAGAAGTAATCCCTTATGAAAACAAAAGAGGCCAAAAAACAGTTGAATGACATATTCATCATGCTGGAGGGAAAAATAGTTGTTAGCCAAGAATATTATGTCCAGCAAAAGTATTTTTCAAAATTAAAGGCAAAATAAAGATATTCTCAGATAAACAAACATTAGAGAAAGGCAAATCAAAACCACATGAGATATCATTTTATGCTCACTGAGATAGCTATATAAAAAGGACAACAATGATAACAAGCCTTGGTTAGTACGTGGAAGCTTCATACATTGCTAGTAGGAATGTGAAATGGTGGCCTCCTGCCTTCAAAAACTAGAACACAAAATAAAATATATGAATCAACTGTTATCAGACATTGTATAAATGTCAATATAGGACTATCATATTCCAGAAAATTAAAATCAAGGAGATGAACCAAATTGCCCATGTTACTGTCTGGTGGTAGTCTCTAGGCTGCAGAACAGGGAGGGGGAAATTCAGCAAAGAATAAGAAAACAGGGATCAGAGTTTGGGAAAGTTGAAGCAGGTAGACTTACTGGGACAGAGCACTGAAAAGGAGAAAAGTGGGTTGAGAAATAAATCTGTGGAGGGATTCCCTCCAGTCTTTAGCTAAGTTCTGATGTGCACATATCTGAGAAGAAAGTATCTAAGGCTGGAGAAAGACTCACTGGAAAACATAGAACAAACAAATCCCGGAACTTACACAACACAGAGAACAGCACATACCCCATAAACTGTAGTGGAAATCCTGCCTGGCAAGACAGAGAAGGACATTAAAACAACTACTCTAAATATGTTTTTGTATATCCCAGAAGAATGACCGTGTTAAGAAAAGAAACAGAAAGTAAACAAAATATTCAGGTATAACTTCTAGATGAAAAATATGATATCTGAAATTTTAAAATTACATGATGGGATTAACAGCAGATTAGATGCTGCAAAACAAAAGATCAGTGTACTCAAAGTTACAGCAGTAGAAACTGTTGAAAATGGAAAAGAGAAAAAAGTGGAAAATAAGTAAATAGATAAATTTTCTATGTAAAAATATCAAGAGATCAAACACATATAAATGGAATTTCAACTACAAAGAATATAACAGCAAAGGCAAAAATAATATTTGACACTTTTCCAAATTTGATCACACTTAACCAAAACATTCAAGAAGTCCCAAGTCCCATAAATATAAAACTACATCAAGGCTTATCATAATAAAATGACTCAATACTAGTGATAAGGAAACATGCTTAAGAGCATTCAATGATAATACATATTAGAGAAACAAAGGTAAAAAGAAGTACAGCAGATTTCTCATCAGAAACCATGCAAGTCAAAGTATAATTAAGTAATATCTCCAAAGTATTGAGAGTAAAAATCAACTATCAACCTAGAATTCTATACTAGGGATTTTTTATTCAGTAAGACAAAATTAAAACATTTGAAGGCAAAACAAAAAGTAGAATAAAATTTGTCTCAGTAGATAAGCCCCACAAGTGATGTTAAATGAAATTCTTTAGGCAGAAGAAAAAATACAGATGAAAATATGGATTAATACAAACGAATGAAGAAGGCCATAAATAGTTTTTATATTGGTAAATATAGAAGTTAATGTTTCTCATTTTATTTCTTGAAAGATAATTCACTAAGCAAAAATAACGATGTATTTTGAGTTTAAGAATAGATATAGAAATAACATATATATGATAACAATAGAACCAAAAGTGAGGGAGAAATATAAATTTACTACCATAAACTTCTTACATCATATGTGATGCAGTATAATATTCTTGGGAAGTGAGCAATAACAATGTAAAGAAGTATATTTTAAACTCTAGATTCATAAAATAATTGTCATAGCTAGTAAGCCAAAAATAGAGATTAAATGGAATGCTAAAAATTCAATTAATCTAAAATAAGAATAAATGCACACATGTTATATTATATTTAACAAAATAACAAGTTAATTTAGTGAAGAAATAATATTTTCTTTCAGTAAAATGTTCTCAAATGACTGGGGTATTCTTATATAAAAAGAACATTCACTCTTATGTCAAAACATATACAAAAATTAGGTCCAAATGAGTCATATATCTAATATGGGGCAAAAACTATAACACTTTTAGAAAAATGTTTGTGACCATGGAAGAGGTAAAATATTTTTGATAGAACACAAAGAGTATAAACCATAAAAGAAGAAATTATTAAGGGACATGGATGCAGCTGGAAACCATCATTCTTAGCAAACTATCACAAGAAGAGAAAACCAAACACCGCATGTTCTCACTCATAGGTGGGAACTGAACAATGAGATCACTTGGACTCGGGAAGGGGAACATCACACACTGGGGCCTATCATGGGGAGGGGGTAGGGGGGAGGGATTGCATTGGGGAGTTATACATGATATAAATGATGAATTGATGGGTGCTGACGAGTTGATGGGTGCAGCACACCAACATGGCACAGATATACATATGTAACAAACCTGCACGTTATGCACATGTACCCTAGAACTTAAAGTATAATAAAAAAAATGAAAAAAAAAATTCAAAATGTTTCATCTTCCAAAGACATTCAGCAGAATTGAAATTTCAGATACATATTGAGAGAAAATATTTATTATACATATATATGATAAATCACTTGTGTCCAGAAGTTATAAATAACTTTTACAACTCTGTAATGAGAAGATAAACAACCTGAAATCCAAACGGACATAGATGTGTAAGATATTTCACCAAAAAAGATACTAAAATGTCAGATAAGTACATTAAAATGTTCAACATTATTAGTCATTAGGAAAATGCAAATTAAAACCACAAAGAGTTGCCATGATACACCCACTGGAATAGCTAAAAGTAAAAAGACTGACAATACTATTTTGGTGAAATGTGGAGGAATTAGAACTCTCATACATTGTTGGTGGAACTGCAAAATTGTACAGCCACTTTGGAAAATAGTCAATTTCTTATACAGTAATTGACAAGGGTAAACATACACTTATGACCCATAATCTCACCTCTAGATAGTTCCTAAAGAGAATTGAAAATACATGTCCACACAAAGACCTGTACAAGAATGTTCACAGCAGTATTATTCAAAATAGTTACAAACTAGAAACAGTCCAAATGTCTATCAATAGGTAAATGGATAAGCAAGTTGAGATATATCTATGTCATGGAATACTACTCAAGTAATAAGGAGGAAATTAGTAATATGCCCAACAACATAAGGGAATCTCAAAAGTACTTTGTCAATTGAAAGAAATTAGACACAAGAGATTACATTCTGTATGATTCCTTCTATATGAAATTCTAGAAAAAGTCAGTGTAATGCCATGGTTGCCTGTTTCCAGGGGTTGCGGAGGAGAGACTGCAAAGGGGCACTAAGGGGCGTTAAGGGGCATTTAGAAACAATGTGCAAGTGTTCCACAACACGATTGCCTTGGTGCTTAAGGCAAAGCATGATTGCTTTGGTGCTTATGTCACTGTATAGAGTTATCAAAATGCATCAAATAAACACATAAAATTGGTGAATTTAATAAAGCTAATTTGAAGACCACAAATAAATTCCTAAGTCCTTTCCCCAGCATATTAAACTGGAATCTGAAGAAGGTGGAGCTCAAAAGCTAAAGTTTTTAAAATCTCCCCAGTTTTATGATATGGACAGATAAGTGGCTATGGAGAGGGTCTAACTTCAGGAACAACTCAATCATCAGACCCCATTCTGTTAATTAGCAAGAGATAGTTCATTGGTAGGCCCCAGGCAACTCTAGACTTGGAGATGGGTAAGGCTGACCTTGAGTTATGCTTAAATGCTCCTACTTTGCATTTTGCATTTTGATTAGTCAGAAAACTGGAACATGACTATGTTTTCAGAGAGCAGGTCAATAGGCCAATTTGGGCAGCAGGAGAAGACGCCAACACAGGAAATAAACAGAACTTCTAATAGTTTTGTACTGCTCCTACTACTATTAACTAATCTCAAATGTATCTGTAGTTTAAGACAAAAACCTTGAAGGCAAGTAAATTTCAAGAAATAAAAAAACAGAGTTGAATTGGTAGAGTCACAGGCAATAGAGTTAAACTTTCATTTTGTCTTCCCTTTCAAATATGCCCTATAAGCAGTTCATTCATAGTGAATGTCACATGAGTGCAAATCCCTGATCTAGGCATCATAAGGTAGTGGTTCTGAAAGCCAACTCATCAGAGGGGGGAAAAAAGAAAGAAGATCCAAAGTCCTGACCACGAAATTGTACTGACGGTCTAAGGTGAGATCAAGGAATCTATTTTTAAGTGTGTCTGCTGATTTTGATTTAAACCCAGGTAAGAACTGCCACAGGTGCTACAAGAACATATTAAGATAAATTCCATATTGTCTCTGATCAGCGTCAAAGACAAAATGAACTGAATCATAATGACATCCTTTTCCATCTATTCAAGTTGGGTAGTGCCATACAGATGCAGACAGCACCAGATATCCTTTTCCTCAGTGTTTTAATACCCTAAAGGCAGGTAAAGACCATGAAAGTGGAATCTTTCATGTTTCAGATGTCCGGTATCTGAAACATGAGACTATAGGTGTTAGAATATAGGAAGGGTTTATAATTACCAACTTTAAGGTAAATCAGTCACCTCAGTTTTTATGAAAATCCTGCGCAATTCTGTGCCAGAGATCTATACTCACAATAACTGTTGATATCTTACAAATAATATTTATTCTCCAGAGTATTCTAAACAAAATTCCTTCTCCTTCCCAAGAACATTTCTCAGTCTTTTTCTAGCAGTGTAATTTTCCACAAAGCTCTCATTAATCTGCCTGTAGAGCAGGAGTGTTTTAAGAAAGGTATAGCCTGTCTACAGGTTTGTAATCATTTCCTGCCCTTGGGAGCTGAGAAAAGGCCAAGTCATATATCTGTAAGTCATGACCATTTTGCATCAGAAAATGCTTATCTGCCTTACTCGCCTTCTGATTATAATCCATTTTTGGAGATGTCACACTTCAATGAAAGTCCATATTCTCTTTAAAATAAAACCTTTGCAATTTTTCCTGAAGGCTGCAAACTTTAGATTCTTCCCCATTTTTTTCCCATAGTGGAAAGATGAAAGCTAAAATAACCCATATTTTATTTTAAAAGCATATGAAACATAACACCATGCTATATAATCTTATTTCAAGGATATAGAGGTCAGTTTTCCAAATACGTGTTCTGAAAGAAAAGATTCCAAAAGGTACACAGTAAAACCAAGTATTTCATTTGCTTTTAAATGAAACTGTAATCTTCTTTCCAAATAAAGCTATTGCCATTTCAACCATTTTTTACATGTGTGTTTGATGTGTTTGTGGTGTTTCAACTAAAAAAGCGTGGCATTTAAAATTTTCTTAGATCAACTTTTAGCTAAAGGGCTGGAGGTGGTGTTTCTCTGCAGTGAGGAGTGATAGAAAGTTGGCCTAATAAGTGAGAAGATCACAGAGTTGCGAGAAACAATAGATAAAGCAGTACACACTAGTAAGGGACAAGCAACTGAAATGTAAGAACTGTAAAAAAAAAAAAAATGTAGTCATAATCCAGTGAAAAAGGTTAGCAAATATATAAACAAATATGGCACACCTAGTATGTCTGCTCAGAGACTCCTAACAAAGCAGAATATAAACTTACAGTAAAGTCTTACCAAGATGAGGAAACCAGGGTGGAGGCTCAAGATAATGTCAACACTAGGCAAAGGACTACAGACAGGCTCTCACTCAACCTGAAAGAACAGTGTATCTTTAGGGGAGCTAAGGTACCCCCAAGGGACTTACTAGTGAGACCCAGTGATGACTCATCAGGCAAGCAGGCATTTTGGGATTAGACAAATACAACAACCCAAATGGGTTGTTGTTCCAATTTTACAGATGAATTGTAGAGATACAGGCTGATTGAAGAGCATCAACCCTTACCAAACCAGGTAAAATTTACTGATTCTAGACTATCACAGGGAAATCGGGGTCACACAATGAGGCTACTTGCTCTCTTTACTACCCACCAAGCACTGTGACGTAGTTATTAAAAAGTTATCATGACAAAACATGATGCTAGGCATGAAGGAAAATAAACAACTGTGCAAAACTTGGTTCCTACAGTTGAGGCAGTTACAATTCAATACCTATATATATATATATATATGATAATATGGTGTAGTAGTAAGTTTGAATATTGACTTCACCCCTTATTAAACTTAGGAATTTGGAGTAATTATTGAACTTCTCTGCTTTTCAAGTCAACCTTTCAGGGTTGTTGTTGGAACCAGAGACAACATATATCAATAGCCTAGTACCTACCAAACCTTCAATAAATAGTAGCTGATTTTTGTATTCATACACATAAATTATTCTGTTTTAATTTCTTCAGATAAAAAAATTAAGAATTAGAACAGATTCATCAGTTAACTATCAGAATTTTAATAATTATAACTTAGAGATTTTAGAGAAATAGCCACTCATTCCAAGTTGGTTTCTACATAAATATAGTTCTATAGATAAAGCCTGGTGTGAAAAGAGAATGATATTGTAAAGTCTCATGTTAAGATAAAGAAATGAGCTGGAAAAGAAGTTAAATGAATTATCCTTTAATGAATCATCATAGGAAATACTTAAACCTAAGCACAAAATAAAATAATGCAAAGAAATAAAGAATAACTAGAAATGTAAAATAATTTTCTCATGGGAGATACTTTAGCTGATTTTCCCAAAGAAGGTGACTCTAAACAATGAAATAAATCTCTGAAAGAGAGGGCAAGTTAAAAGGAAACTAAGATTAATGCCAATATCTCTTAAACAAAATAATCATGGTAAAGCTAGAACTCTTATCTCATGTTTTGTTTTGTTTTTCCATTACCCTACAAACTTACTAATTAATAGCACAGATTCTGATGTTGCAGTCCCTAAGTTCAAACCCTAGCACCGGCACTGCAGCACTTTTTGACAAGTTACTATATTCTATAAATTGAGAGGGGAATAATATTACTACCTATCTTATCACATTGTTGTGATAATTAACTGAGTTATGTGCAAAGTTCTTAGAACAGTGCTTATATAGTAAGTCCTAAACAGGTATTATCAGAAGCAGGTGCATCATCAGCATCACAATCATTATTAAAATTATTATTATAAATATAGTGCACATAATTCTGAGAAGCATCTTAAATAAAGCTTTCATAGAGCCAAGAAGAAATGATTCTTTTGCATGATGATTAACTTGATTGTGATTAGTTAATTTGCTTGGTGAGAATACTATGCCAATTTGTTCAAAGTCAAAGTTTGATTCTCCCCTGGGTCTGCTGGCTATATTCCATAACCACAGATTTATCCTAATACTGACCAGCTTATTCTATGAATTCTGGTTTTAACAAAGTGGCTGGTGAGAAAATTGATCAGACCCAATTCATGAACAATATTAGACAAATCTATAAATACGTCCTTATTGATCTTAGATTAGCCATATTTTCTTAATATATTATAAATTCTAGTACTGGAAAAATGTTTAAAGATGATCTGGAGCCAAATATTTTATTTTTATAGAAAAAAATAGGCTACAAGACAAAAAGTTACTAAGTAAATAAGATCACGTAATTGCTCCATGGCATAGCTAGAGCTCTTAGCCCATGTTTTGTTTTGTTTGGTTTTTTCATTACCCCACATTTATTAAATATATGATATTTTTATTCTCTATGAGAGCTTCCTTTTTTAGAAGTCTATTTTTCTATTAGTATAGTTCATTATTCCATTCTAAGCAACTCATTCCAAGTGATCAAATATGGAGCTTTGAAGGCCTTTGTAATGACTTTGTTATGAAAGAAATAGGGGATCATTTTAAGGCATTAGGCATGTAAGGTAATGAGTGACATTACTTGACTTAATTTTTTAGAAGATCACTTTGCCTTATATGTTGAGACTAGATGGCCAAGAGGTCCAATTTTGAGGTTATCACGATAAGCCAAGTGAAAGATGATGGTGGCTTGGGCCAGGATGATAGCAGAGGAAGTGGTGACAGTTGTCCACATCTGAATATGTTTTGATGGTACTGCCAAGAAGAGTTCTAGACACGTTGCATGTGAAGTGTGAGAGAAAACATCAGATATGGAGACAAGGGCACGTAAATCTTCACTAAAAAAGTTCTCATTTTTTTAACCAAATCTCTCCTGCTGCTGTCTACACCATGATTTACTATCTTCACTTGTAAGAAAAGAAGTTCATGACACCTACACAACGTCCTCTTGTGACTCTGGCAGTAGCCAGAATCATACCATGTGTTACGAAATAAACCAAACAATGGCTTCTGATCTCAAAAATGTTCAACATTTGGTACATAAAAATCCCTTAGAAAGGGAGGGAGATATATTTGACAGCATTACTAATATAGCTAGAAGTTGCAGCTTGAGGTTAAACTGTAGCCATTCTGGACACGTCTGCTGAAATGAGGGAACCAAGCCCACCACATGTCCATTGACATGAGTGACAGAGCACCATTTAGGATAGAATCCATTCCCAATGAAAAGAGAGAATCAGCCACCTGAAGGGAAGACTAACTCTAAGGATGCTATCGTCTCACTACTTGGCTCTGTCCCCAGCTCAGCTCCTTATAAACTCATATCTGGATGTCAGGGAAAGGAGAGAAAACTGTGAACAAAAAAAATTTTAAAGGCTGCTTTCATCAAAATTCTCTAAGATGTGGGATTAAAAGCCAACACCATTTTGAGAGCCACTCATGGAAAGTAGCCCAGAAGAGCAGAGACACTTTCCTTTACTTGGCAAGGAGTATGGTATAGCTTTGTCATCTCAAGGATTCCATGCATCAGCGACCATAGCTATGAGCACAGGAAGCAGCGTCCTCAGAAGTTCAGCAACAATAGCTCCCTCGGATATGTCAGTGGAATCCAGCAGAGGTGGGGCATTTAAGAGGAATAAAAGAGGTAGACATCACGTGTAGCTGACCTCTTCACAGACAAGCACATAAACAAACACATGTGAGACTCTCAGAAATACTTGTATGAGTTCAACTGCATTATTAGGAGGTAAAAAACAAAGAGCTAGAAAGACTTAAGTTGCCATTATCATTCTTGCCCAGCTCATAATGGTGACAGAATATATTTTTCACACTCCAATTACACATTGCACAATTTTGTGTAATTATGTTTCATAATTAGGTAGTCTATGTGCCCTGAAGTTCACAGGTTTGCCACATCTGTTCAATATCTCCAGAACCCAGGTAGATAGCCATTTTGAGGATATTATAAAAGAATAAATTCTGCAAAACAGACTATTGTTGTTTTGTAAATTATAAATATGAGAATTTTTAAAAAACAAGCAACCTTCCTAAAAGCAGTCATGTTACAGAAGCAATGGAAAGGCCTGAATGTCTGTACATCCTTTTTCCTGGTGCATTTATTAAGAATATTACTCCATGTAACACTTCAAAGATACTGTTTACCTTCTTTTCACTCCTAAAAGAAATAACATTTCTTATTTAAATACTCCTTAGAAGACCAGCTTTCTTATGAACATTTTATTGGCTTCCAAAAACTGCACCATGTTGAAGAAGCCAAGTTGACTGTGTGCCAGTGTGCCAATTTTGCTCACGTTTAATAATTATCTTAATCATGAATTACAATTTGACCTTGGCTCCACACCTCCTCATGCTTGGAGAGTATCTCTTTGTTTCTTTATTCATTTGTTTGTATTTCTATCCTACTTTCTTTTTTTTTTTTTGAGATGGAGTCTCACTCTGTCGCCCAGGCTGGAGTGCAGTGGCGCGATCTCTGCTCACTGCAAACTCCACCTCCCGGGTTCACGCCATTCTCCTGCCTCAGCCTCCCGAGTAGCTGGGATTACAGGCGCCCGCCACCACGCCTGGCTAATTTTTTTTGCATTTTAGTAGAGACGAGGTTTCACCGTGTTAGCCAGGATGGTCTCGATCTCCTGACCTCATGATACACCCATCTCGGCCTCCCTCTATCCTACTTTCTTTTAAAAAGTCCCTGAAGTGTCTTATACCTCTAATTCCAGGTGATGGCAAAGTTAGTCTTACTAGAATTGCAATCATTATTATAAACACAAGGACAGAAGGGAAAGGTCCAGTGAGCATGTCCACACTAGTACTACCCAACTTCCAAGAGCAGAAGATCACTGGCTGAGGCTCTTTAATGGGTATGATATGATTATAGTGTACCCAGAAGAGATGGGAAGAGACAAAGAGATTTGGAAGATAAGTGTGATAGGGTTGAAGATCAGTAAAGATCAGGTAAACTCAGTAGGTTCCTGGGGAAAATTGAGCAGTTTCTTTATGCAATATTAGAAGCTGGCAAATTAAACAATATATCTGTTAGGTCAAAAGCCCTATGAAAAATCCAGTGATGATTACCATCTATTGCCAAACCAGTACACATGATTTAGAAAGAGAACAGAAATTTTGGGACCCACCACCAGCAATTCCAGAAATCACATGCAGAAAGCATCAAAATTAGCTATCTCATAAATGGGACAAGATATATTATAAAATTCCACAGTTCCGTTGCATATCTTCACTTGTCTTTAGCCAACTCTGTAAATTTCAAATCTTAATACATATTTTCCATTTTCACTGCTGTTCTTTATCCACTGATATCTCAATAAGATGCTCATGTTTAAGAGGTAGGAAGACATAAGCATCAGCTTGGGTGTGGAGAAAGCAAGTGAAACGAATAATTCTCTAGATCAAGACATATTCTGCCAAAAAGCTTTCCATCTTTTTTCTTTTTTTTTTTGAAAAAGTCT
>NW_016813799.1:67757-78595 GCF_001698545.2 Rhinopithecus bieti | reverse complement strand
TTTTTTTTTCTTTTTTTTTTTTTTTTTTTTTTTTTTTTTTTAACAAAAAAGGCTACAATGCAGTGGCACCAATCATAGCTCACAGTAACCTCAAACTCTTGGGCTTAACCAGTCCTCCCTCCTGAGCCTTGTTCTTCTGTTGTCTAGCAGGAAGATGCCAGTATTCACATTATCAGTGAGATCCAGAACTAATGTTCAGCTCAGCACTGCACGTCTCTCCCACTTTGGAGTTAGCAAGTCTAGTTTTGTGAAAGTAAGCATATGTGTTTCAAAGTGTATGTGTGTGCGTGTGTGTGTATGTGTGTGTGTGTGTGTGTGTGTGTGAGAGAGAGAGAGAGAGAGAGAGAGAGAGAGAGAGAGAGAGAGAGAAAGAGAAAGGGAGAGAGACTTACCTTCCAATGAGTGAGAATTCGCCCACGACACCGAGGCGCCGCATGGCGCTCAGGAGTCCTCGCACTGTCATGCCTTCGCAGAAGCAGACCACCACTCTGGCCTTGGGAAGCCTCTCTCGGAGTTTGCGCAAGAGTCGATCAAAGCTCTTCTCCCCAGCATTGCTGTAGATTTTGTCAGAATGGGCAATGCAGAGGCCTTCCTGGGCAGCCAACTCTTTGAAAGCGTCCATTCCGCTCTCCCCGTAATTCCCTGTCCAGAAGCAATCAGCAGATGTTCAAGACAACTGTGGCAACAACACTACTTATAATAACAAGTTGTTAGTCATAGGAATGCCAAATAATTTGTAAATATGACTGAGACTGAAGGAGGATCTGGATGGATTAAAGAGAGTAATCGAATGTAACCAGACAATCAACTCTGTGGAAATAATGAGAGACAAGCTGAGCTAGGGAACCTATAATGAGACATGTTTTATAAAATGAAGGATTGCTGCCCTACTTTACAATCATTGTTAACAGTTCTTGTCCCAGATTTTACCACGTAGGAAAGATCAGTGCATTGGACTAGGGAGGTCAAAGAAACACAAAGAGAAGGCCTCTTCATTTGAGGACTTGCTTCAGCTGGCTGCCAGGTTAACAAGCAGCCACTCTTGGTGACATAAAGCCCTGCAACATTTCCACAAAGAATGAGTAAGCAAAATAAATGGAACATCTGGCCAGGCCAGAGATCAGCAGACCAGAAACAGCTAGTTATAGGGCCTCGTCAGAATTCACCATCCTCTGACAAAGTGATGGGATTATGAGAGGTTTGTGTCTTATATTATGATTTTTGTTTTATAGCATTCTTACAATAAAATACACTTTAAAAAACTGAAAACTCATAGAAACCAATGAGATAAATATCACACTTTACAAGTTCCCTGTCTCTCTATTCCACTGATACTTTAGCTCCCATTTTATGAGCCTCTGTGTCTCTATTCCTCTCCCAAAGTTTGGGGATTTTCATATGCATGTGGATGATAGATCTGATACCATGTCCTCACAGTTTCTCAAACTCTCCCCTTCCACTGATGTTTCCTGTAACCAACACAGGTCCAGGGTCACACTTTTGACCTTGTTATCACAGATGTTTCTAATATCTCTGAATGTGGATGTCAAACATCCGTCTCTGCTACCTCATGTTATCATACAAACTCATATATTCTACTACCCCTTCCACAGCACTTCTTCAACCTCATCAAAATTTCAAATCCATTAACCTTCCTATTTTTTCTTTCCATACTCCCTGTCGTTTCCTTCTTAGCCCAGCTTAGATTTCATAGTCTACCTCTTAATTGCTTCTTGCAAATTCCTTAACTCATTTGTGTTTTCCTGACATTAATGCTCGTTAAACCCAACCATCTGCCTATTCCATGTCTACACCTGAGCACCTAAATATGACTAAAAAAGACTCATGACCTTGCTGAATGGTTTTATTTAAAATTCGTGAGCACACATACCAAAAGGGATATTCAATAGCACAAGGAAATTATACTATATCACCCCTGTAAGTAAATTTTCTTATATAACAAATTATTTCATTAATTATTAAATATTAAATATTTCATTAATTATTTCATCCATACTCTTCTCTCTCCAAATTTCCAAACCACCAAAACCATTCCCACTCCCCATTTCAACTTGGTCATCATTTCATAGTTCAATAAGAACATAGAAACAATCTATCAAAAACTACTTTTGCCTCCCACTACAACATCTATAAACATTTCTTCACTGGCATGTATATTATCTATCAAACTTTCTGTTGTAAATTTGAAGTGTGTCTACTCTAGGTTAGAGCCAACCCCTGCTCACGGACTCTAGATCCCATCACTTTTTGTCTATTTAAGGAGTTTCTCCTACAATTGTTCTCTCTCTTGGATAATCAGTTTATCCCTCCTATCAGTGTCAATCAAAAAGAAAAATACCCCGACCTCATTGTCCCTCTTGAGTTACTGATTCATTGCTCTTGTTTATAGTAACAATAGTTGCTTAGGTCAATGTATTTGCTTCTTCCATTCTTTCCTTTTTAGCATTTTTTTCTCTTTTTCTTAGTTGACATCTAATTGATATATAAAAATTGTACACGTTTAATGTACACCTCTTGATGAGTTTGGACATAGGCATACCCATCACCTCAGAATCTTCTGTTATCAAAAACTTCTCTTGTCAAGATCAGCAATAATCTCCCTGTTTCCATATCTTGTGATCTGTTGTCTTCATCTTCATCAACCACCCAGTTGCATTCAACAGTTGGCCATACCCTCCTGGAAACATTTTATTCTCTTTATTTCTGTGATGCAACCTTCTCCTGTTTTCCTCACTTCGCTGGTCACTCCTCAGTATGTTTGTTGGATTTTCCTTCTCTGCTCCAATTGTCATACCAGGACTCAATCCTGAGAAATTTTATCTTTTTCATCTATACTTTCATCATAAGTACTTCCACTCTGTCGCATGCATTCAAATGATATTTGAATGCCACTGTTGAATCCCAAATATTGATCTTCAGACTGAACTGCCCCTGGGATCGAAAGATTGGTTTACTTAATTGCTTATCCAATGGTATCCATTTATAGACACTTTAACATATCTGAAATAAAATTATTTCCTTCTCTACCTTGCAAATCTACTTCTTCCAGACATCTATTAGTATATGATGCCATTACCCACCAAGTTGTGCAATAACAAAATTTGAGAACTACTTTTCTGTCTGTCTTTTTCTCACATTCCAGAACCATTCCTGTAGCCCTTATCTCTAGAACATTCCTAATCCTTTCTCTTTCCTCTATTTCAGCCTCTGTCATTGTAAACTGTGTCTTAGGTTAGGTTATTCAAACACAGAGCCTAATATGAAGATTCTTATTCAAGTAATTTATTGAGGAAGAGAAGACAAAGAGAAGCAGGGAGGAACAGTAGGAGGCAGCTAAGCAGAAACATCATTTAAGCTAAAGAATAGCTTCAGGCTGACAACACAATAAAGTGCTAGAGGACATTATACCAGAGAGTTAAACCCACCTCCAGGCAAGGGATCCCCTTGTTGGTCAATCATTGGCTAAGGTCCACAAGAAGGAAGACCAGGTACCACCTCCTAGGAAGCAGGCAACTGGGACTGATAGAAGCCTACTTTCTTTTTTATTTATTTGTTTATTTATTTATTTATTTTATTTTTCTCACTCTGTTGTTCAGTCTGATATGCAGTGGCATGATCTCAGCTCACTGCAACCTCTGCCCCCTGGGTTCAAGCAGTTCTCTTGTCTCAGCCTCCTGAGCAGCAGGGCAGCAGGGACTACAGACATGTGCCACTGCGCCTGGTTAATTTTCGTATTTTTAGTAGAGACAGGGTTTCACCACATTGGTCAGGCTGGCCTTGAACTCCTGACCTCAGGTGATCAACCTGCCTCAGCCTCTCAAAGTGCTGGGATTACAGGCATGAGCCACAGTGCCTGGCCGAGAGAAACCTACTTTCATGGTCACTAGGAGACTGGCACACCCAGCAGGTAAAGGAAATCTGGATGGGCCAAGTATAGTATCCTCTACACCAAGTAAATATCAGCTCTTACCTAGACAAGTGCTGTAGGCCTCTGATTGGCCTCCCTGCATCCATTCTTTTTCTCAGTGATTGATTTCACACCTAGCAACCAGAGTAATCTGTTAAGGTATAAATCCGATTTTGCCACTCCCTTACAGAAAGCTCCACTTGCATCCCAACATGCTTGGAATAAAATGGAAACTCCTTCCCCTGGACTACGAGGCTGTGCACGGGGTTCTCCATAAGGCTGGAGAAGGTGACGGAGGGAAAGTGGGAAGAGATGAGGCTGGAGAAATTGGAAGGTTCATCCCAGGAACCTTTTATCCTTTTCTGTTGGCAGAATACCCCAAGCTCATGCATGCTATTTCCATCACCTGAAAAGATGCTCTTCTACTGAGTGATCTTATCAGTAATATCATGAAAGAAATATCACCTCCTTTGAAAAGCCTTTCTTGATCAGTTAGCTTAAAGCAACCTCTAAGTAAATCCTGGGCATTCCCCATGCTTTTATCTCAATATAGTCATGTGTCACTTTACCACAGGGATATGTTCTGAGAAATGTGTTGTTAGGCGATTTTGTCATTGTACAAACATTATAGTGTGCTTCCACAAACATAGATGGCATAAGCTACTATACACCTATGGTATATCGAATAGCCTATTGTTCCCAGGCTACAAACCTGAACAGCATGATACTGTACTGAATACTGTAGGCAACTGTAACACAATGGTAAGTATTTGTGTATCTAAACATAGAGAAAGTACAATAGAAGTACCATATTATAATCTATGGGACCACTATCATATATGGGTGGCCCATTGTTTCCCAAAATGTCATTATATGGTGCCTGACTGTACATATTGCTGATCTTTTTGTTTATTTTTCTTTTTTCCCTAGAATGTAATCTCCACGAGAAAATATTCGTATGGCTTTTTCAATGATGTACTCATGATAGTTCTAGATGCTTAAATGCACAGCAAAGGTGCATTTGTTGTATCAGCGCAATAGAAAAATGGGCAAAAGTTATAAACAAAAGCAATTTAAACAAAATAAGTAAAAGTGGGTAACAGGCATATGAAACAAATCACTGAACCGTATTTGTTATCAATAGAGTACCTTTAAAATGAAACATTCTTTTTTCACCTATTAGAATGCTAGAAGTTCAAAGATTAATAAGATTCAGTGTTGGCAAGGTATAAGTATATACACTGTTGGTCAAAGTAGTTCTAACTTTTGGTACACAATTTGGCAGTAGTTTTCAAATTTTTTTAAGATAAATATCAGGTAAATGCAGCAATTATTTAAGAAAATAATTGTAAAAATATGACAGTAGTCAGAAAAGACTTGGGACTTAAATGTCAACATCTGTAAAAGTTTCACGAGCATTGTAATTAAATCTAATAAGATGTTCCTGTATTTTTTAAAAGAAGCTTTCTTATTTCCTGTTTTATAAGATTAAATGATCAAATTAATGCATTTTTCTCTTAATTCAACCACCTTCAGTGACCTAATTCAGCCCAGTGAAGCCCAAAAGAAGCATTAACACATTACAAAATCCTTAGCTCCAAAGACTGTGGAAACGTGTCACGACTCAAAAGACATGCATTGACTGATGACAAGGAGGAAAACCACACACAGCAGGCCAGCGAATGCCTTATTCATCTGCACAAGAGGGCATGAGGAAGGAAGTCAGATGCTACTTTCTCACAATAAATGCAGGTTCAGGAATCTGCAAGGTAAATAGGCATCACTAGCAGACTCTCTCAGCACAAGTCACTGTCAGCCTGTCAGAAGATTGTGTTACAAGGAGAGTGAGTTTACTGCAGGGTGCCCACCCTTGAACTTCAATAAAAGATGATTTTGCTCCTTTTTGAAAACACATGCAGGTTAAACAAACAAGAATGCTCTTTGCATTTGATTAAGAAAATCCTTGTGTTTTAAACCTAATAAAGACCCTTAGGCATATTCAGAAAAACAGATCAGCTTACACACAAGGAAACTGAGGCACAGAGAGGTGAAATATCTCACCAATGGGCACGAAGTTTATTGATATGAGAATTGGAACAGCCCTGTTGTGACTCTTAGTAGCACTCTTATTTCTCTTAGTAGCAAAAAGCAATTAAACATGTATTTTTCATAATCTAAAATGTCTGGATGAGTTGACTGGTTTCATGAAATGTTTGTCTCAATTTCTTTATTTATATGTTCTTGTTTGAATAACAATTCTTTTTGTTGTTGTTGTTGTTGTTCAACTTTTAAGTTCAGGGCTGCGTGTGCAGGATAGGCAGGTTTGTTACATAGGTAAACACCTTCCTTGGTGGTTTGCTGCACAGATCAACCCATCACCTTGGGATTAAGCCCAGCATCCATTATCTGTTCTTCCAGATGTTCTCCCTCCCTGCACCGCTTCCCATGACAGGCCCTAGTGTGTGCTGTTCCCCAGCATATGTCCATATGTTCTCATCTGAACAGCAATTCTTAACTATACATATTGATAGAGAGCTGAGTGTTATGCATTAGACTATGTTTAAACTCCCCATTTTGCTCATGATACATAAAAGGCTTCAAACTTACATATAAATTTCCATGAGTGCAACACTAATGTAGAAATAACTTGTCCTTTTGTCAATCTTTATACTCTAAAAATTGTATTTGTACACATTATCTTATTTGATTCTCAAAACAACCTTGTTATACTCATCATATTGGTAACAGTGTTAGATGCAAAGAGCATACAAACTGAAAAGGAAACCACCTCCCATTGAGCTTAACATTCTATTACTTTCATTTACTAAAAACATAACTAATGACATGACAAGGACAACTACAAGTATCTAATAGAGGTGCTATGGGTTAAGAATCAGGAAAACTGTCTAAAGAAAGTGTCACTTGTTCTGAGTCTTAAAATATAAGCAGATTCTCCATAAATGGAAAGAAACTAGGAGACATGTGCTCTTTGGCTATCTACCAGGTCATGAGCAAGCAATGTCAAGTCGAAGATAATACTCTCAGCCACAGGCCCACCGTCTGCCTTCCCCCAACCCCATTCTGCCACTCAGGCCTCTTCCTGCCTTTGCTGGTTTGAAGAATGTATCTAAATAATTTTCTGTGTCTAGTATCTGTGGCACTGAAAGAAAGTTGTGAATATATAAGAAGGTGACCTATAATAAAACACTTAAGAAATAAAAAGGCTATGTAATTGTAAACACTCAGGGCTGGTAGAGAGCTGCATATTTTCTTTGGATTAGCAAATATTTTATTGAACTCTTAACCTGAAAAATTACCTGTGTGCTGCCCTTTAAGAGTTGCCAAGAAATGTTAGACACTGACTCTCCCTTCAATTTGATGAAAATTTACTATGTGTCTGGCACTGGGATAAACACCTAAGTATTTCATGTATTCATCATAATAACTCCATATAGAAGTTATAACCCCTCTTTTACAAGTGAGAATGCGGAAGCTCAAAGAAGTTAAGTAACTTGTCCAAAGGGACATGGTGGTGGATCTAGGATCTTAACTTGAAAATTCTTGCTCATAACCACCATTTTGTACTGCTTCCTCCATGGACTTACAGTATAGGTGTGAAGGCATGACACAAGCACACAAAATACAGCAGCGGTACTGAGACATATATGCTACATGAAAAATAGAAAATACCGTCATCCTAGATTTTAGGATGGGAGAGCAGAGATAATCAGAGAACACTTCTTCAGAAAAGTGAGAAGGAAAATAGGCTTAATGCCAAGCAAGGCATTGGCATTCAGGGTGAATGGGAGTGAATGTGAATCCATAGAAGGTATTTTTAGAGTCAGTAAGTAGAGAGGATGGAGCAGAAGTGAACCTTCATGATTTATAGAATGACACTGTCTAAAGATCTTTATTGAGGCCTCTGGCATACCCTTACAAGATTGCAACATGGTAATGTGCTATATGTTGCTGCATTGTAGAAGATTTGATAACAGACTTTATCACTGTTTAGATCCTGCCTAAAACCTAGAGAGTACGAGAGAAAGGGAAGAGCAGCGTCTGACAAAGTCCATAACATATACAATTTAATATGCTGAAAAATCTTCATTTTATCTTAGTTATGTGACAACAGTATTTGCAGAGTGTAGGTTATATCAGATATGCTCTAAAACTAACTTCTAAACAGAACTGATGGGATATTTATGAAGGAGAACACATGGAGCTTTCAAAGAAACCCTATTATTTGAAAAATCATGAAAGTACTTTAAAATAATAGAATTGGATATTATTGTTTATACTAGGTAAAGTTAAGATAGGCACTGAAAATGGGGGTAAAATGGGATCTCAGGAGAGATGGCTACAACTCTGAGTTCTCTAAACTATGTATGATTTTGAAAAGTCAGACAATAATTATCCAACTGGAAAAGCAGAAATTTATTCATAAAAACTGATTTATAGTAACTTGGTGGCTAAGTTTCATTGAGCCATGAAATAGATTGTGTTGCATTTCATAATCACCTCTGTGAACTACCATCATGGCAAAAAAAGTAGGCACTGAAAACTAGGCTTTATATTGATTTTTTTCCACTCCTAAAATTTTGAGGATATATTCAAGAAACAATCTGAGCTCCATTTGGTGGCTCAAGTAACATTTCAGACATCATGTAGCACTTAGTTCAAATCCTGTTATTGCATCTTCAAATACTTTCTTGGTCAAACAACTTAATTCAACATTGTTCGTTCTTGCATATTTACACATCAGTTACACCAGGAGAAACATTCATATAGAGAAAATATGTAGATATTTGTTTGTACACTTTCAATAAAAAAGAAATGATTTCACTTTGGAGAATCTGCCATCTTATACTCTAGACACTCTCAATTCCTGGGTTATTCCACGTAGTCTCTCTCATTCTCCTGTGATGATGAATCCATTCCTGGTCTGGACTCTTAGGTCACAGATAATTCCCTGTCATTTGCCTGTCAACCAACTACTTTGCCTCCTAGGACATCTTGAACAAACAAGAGAATGTCCCATTTAAAAAATATTTCTGGGAAAGTCTTTATTTCTCCTTCATATTTGAAGTATAATTTCACTGGGATGAATGGATAGAGAAAATGTAGTGTGCGTGTGTGTGTGTGTTTGTTTATACAGGAATATTATTCAGCACACATACATAGGAATATTATTCAGCCATTAAAAAGTGAAACCTGTCATTTGCAACAACATGGATTGAACAGGAGGACATTATGTTAACTGAAATAAGCCAGGAATGCAAAAACAAGTATTGCATAGTCTCACTCATTTGTGGGAGCTAAATGTTAAATCTCATGGAGATAGAGTAGAAGGATGGTGACAAGAAGTTGGGAGTGGTAGTGGGGAGAGAAGATACAGAGGGTTTGGTTAACAAACACAAAAATACAGTTAGATGAAATGAATATCTACTATTTAGTAGCACCATAGGGTGACTGTAGTTAACAAAAATTATTGTATATTTCAAAATAACTAGAAGAGTAAAATTGGAATCTTCCTAACAAAGAAATGATCAATGGTTGAAGTGATGAATATCCCAAGTACTCAGATTTGAACACTGCACATTGTACGACTGTGTCAAAATATCACATGTACCCCCATAAATATGGGCAACTATTATGTATCCAAAACAAAATAAAAAATTTTAAAATAAATATTAAAATGTAAAACAAAATAATAATTTTGTGGATAAAATTGATTTCACAGCACCTTCTGGAAAACTATTATAATACTCAACATCTATAACTATTAGGAAATTCCTCTTTGTTAACTGAATTTCTTATGATAAAATCTAAATTTGTTTGTTTCCTCTTTATTCTCAGTGCAGACAGATGTCAGCTGGTTTAAATTCTTTTTTAGGGAGAGGGGAGGTGGTCCTTCTCGAAATCATAATTCAGATTTCTCTTCTCCCAGCAGAGAAACAACCCCTATTACTTTCACTTTTCCTGGTAGCCTTCGAATTTGTTTGGTTCTGCTCTGCCACTTAACACCTAGAAAATGTTATGAGTTTCCTGGCTCCATCCAAAGATCTGCTGAGTCCTCTAACACAGTCAGCATGATGGGTTTGGTCAGTCAGAGGTGAGTGAATCATCACCTGTCCTGGTGTTCCCAGGTGGTGGCATGTAAGGAAATTTATATTCAAGGTCAGTGAAGGAACTGCCTCACACAGGGCAATCAAAGAGAACAAGAGAATCTTACAAGCAATTTTCTAGCCTCACCTCTGTTCCCACATTGGCAGGCAAAAGTATAGCACCCCAAAGTAGAAGAAGGAGATTTACTACTAATTGGGTGTTTTCTTTAGGTAATAGGATAGAGGCTAAGTAATCTTTGTCCTCTTGTTTCACTGTGTTCTCAGCATCATGTTCCCATCATGCCTTACAGCTAAATGATTGAGAGGATGAGACTTGAAGGCAAATCAATCTGGTTTGAATCCTGCATCCTCAATAAAGACCTGGATACCCCTAAAGTATTATCTTCTCTAACTTTTGGTCCCTTTTGTGTAAAATGGAGGTAATAATGCACATCTGAAAAACTCATCATGGTGTATAAGAATGCTTGTGATTTTTGCACATTAATTTTGTCTCCTGAGACTTTGCTGAAGTTGCTTATCAGCTTAAGGAGATTTTGGGCTGAGACAATGGGGTTTTCTAAATATACAATCATGTCATCTGCAAACAGGGACAATTTGACTTCTTTTCCTAACTGAATACTCTTTCTTTCTCTTGCCTGAGTGCCCTAGCCAGAACTTCCAACACTATGTTGAATAAGAGTGGTAAGAGAGCATCCCTGTCTTGTGCCAGTTTTCAAAACGAATGATTCCACTTTTTGACCATTCAGTATGATATTGGCTGTGGGTTTGTCATAAATAGCCTCTTA
>NW_016813799.1:57532-66553 GCF_001698545.2 Rhinopithecus bieti | reverse complement strand
CCTCAGAAATAATACCACACATCTACAGCCATCTGATCTTTGACAAACCTGAGAGAAACAAGAAATGGGGAAAGGATTCCCTATTTAATAAATGGTGCTGGGAAAATTGGCTAGCCATAAGTAGAAAGCTGAAACTGGATCCTTTCCTTACTCCTTATACGAAAATCAATTCAAGATGGATTAGAGACTTAAATGTTAGATCTAAAACCATAAAAACCCTAGAAGAAAACCTGGTAATAACATTCAGGACATAGGCATGGGCAAGGACTTCATGTCTAAAACAAAAAAGCAATGGCAACAAAAGCCAAAATTGACAAATAGGATCTAATTAAACTAAAGAACTTCTGCACAGCAAAAGAAACTACCATCAGATGAACAGGCAACCCATAGAATGGGAGAAAATTTTTGCAATCTACTCATCTGACAAAGGACTGATATCCAGACTCTATAAAGAACTCAATCAAATTTACAAGAAAAAAACAAACAACCCCATCAAAAAGTGGGCAAAGGATATGAACAGACATTCTCAAAAGAAGACATTCATACAGCCAACAGACACATGAAAAAATGCTCATCATCACTCACCATTAGGGAAATGCAAATCAAAACCATAATGAGATACCATCTCACACTAGTTAGAATGGCAATCATTAAAAAAATCAGGAAACAACAGGTGTTGCAGAGGATGTGGAGAAATAGGAACACTTTTACACTGTTGGTGGGACTGTAAACTAGCTCAACCATTGTGAAAAACAGTGTAGTGATTCCTCAAGGATCTAGAACTAGAAATACCATTTGACCCAGCCATCCCATTACTGGGGATATACCCAAAGGATTATAAGTCATGCTGCTATAAAAACACATGCATACGTATGCTTATTGCAGCACTATTCACAATAGCAAAGACTTGGAATCAACCCAAATGTCCATCAGTGACAGATTGGATTAAGAAAATGTGGCACATATACACCACGGAATGCAGCCATAAAAAGGATGAGTTCATGTTCTTTGTAGGGACATGGATGCAGCTGGAAACCATCATTCTCAGCAAACTATCACAAGAACAGAAAACCAAATACTGCATGTTCTCACTCATAGGTGGAATTGAACAATGAGAACACTTGGACACAGGAAGGGGAACATCACACACTGGGTCCTATTGTGGGGAGGGGGTGGGGGGAGGGATAGCATTAGGAGATATACCTACTGTAAATGACGAGTTAATGGGTGCAGCACACCAGCATGGCAATGCATACATATGTGATAAACCTGCATGTTGTGCACATGTACCCTAGAACTTAAAGTATAATAATAAAAAAAAACTCATCATGATTATCAAATTATATGTGATAATGACTTTAAATTTCCCAGAACAAAGAAAAGTGCAGGGAATATTCTCCATGTCTTTCTACAGCTGTAGAATCTAAAAGTGGACATAAGGCTTTAGCATTGACCCAACAGCTTTAGCTTTATGCCCATGTTCCTATTTATAAAACCCAAGCTCGTGATGGTTTCTTTACTGCAGTGCTTCACTGTCCACTCATAGTCACCTTGTGTCCAGGTTGTCCCTATAGTTTTTCTGCCACACTTGCACAAAGAAAGTCCTTCTCTTTTTTTATTTTGGGGCTTCTAGTGTTTAGGTTTAATAAATGCATTGCAAGTCTACATTTATCTATGTCCAGCCTCTGTCATTAAGTCTTCTTTAAGTTACAAACACTCATGCCTCATTGTATACATTTTAGAGCTTCATACAATGACCCACTTCATTGATTCTCTAACTTCAGTTAGCTATTTATGAAATGGAGAAAGAAGTTAAGAGAAGGCAAAATCTAAGTGGTATAAAAATACAAACGGAGATCATCATTCTTGGGGAAAAAAACCCA
Organism: Rhinopithecus bieti; assembly: GCF_001698545.2. Lineage (NCBI taxonomy): Eukaryota > Metazoa > Chordata > Mammalia > Primates > Cercopithecidae > Rhinopithecus > Rhinopithecus bieti. The sequence continues at coordinate 64,670 of NW_016813799.1, read as the reverse complement.
GCATTTCCCACTGTGGTTTCCATGTGCAAGAAACAGGTTCACAGAAGCAATTCTATCTCACTTGTCTGCTATCCTTACCTATGTGGTACTGGTATATAATCAAAAGCAGGTAGGTTGTATATAGCAACAACAAGTTCAGAAAACGTACCTCCAAATTACACACACACACACACACACACACACACACACGCACACACACAAAAGAACTGTATATGTGTTTGTTAATGATAATAACCAGGGTTGGCAAGAGTTGCTGTTAATGGTGTAATAAATTTTTCTCATCTTTTTGGTAAAATTTGGTAATATTAATATCAATGCTATGAAGTATGTTAAATTATGTTCATATCCTTTGACTCAGAAAACAATTTCATTATCCACCAAATTTCCATCATAAAAATTATCACAGCACATGCTGGAAATAATAACAAAACAGAAAGCAATTTGTGTCCAACAACAGGAAGTTGGTATGTATTTATAAAATAATACATGCAACCATTTTCAAGGATGATATAAAATTGTATTTAATATCAGGGAAAATATTTATGTCATATTTTAAGTGTCAACATGGTTTAAAATAGAATGTAAATATAAATCCAATTTTTTAAAAAATATATCAATACCTTTACATATATAGAGAAGAACAAACATAAAATGTTAACAATAGTTTTATTTAGATAACAGAATTATATGTAATTGTGTTTTCATATTTTTAATATTTTTGGTTTCTAAGTTATCTATGATAATCAGGTATTAGTTTGTTAATATAAACAAGTTTGAAATAAAAATACATAGGGATGAAAACTGAATGCCATGCCAAGCACAGCTATTACAGGATATTTGGGAAATTTTTCCAGAAGGGAATTGAACCACTTATAATGCCTACATAACAATTTTTCTTCCTGAAGGAAATAAGAAATCCTAATGTTGTACTGACTGCCCTTAAGTAAAGTTGTCCATAGGCTATATGCCACTTTCTGTGATATCTACATTCTTAGATTAAAAGACCATTTGTAATACATACAGATTTCTTGATAGAAATCCTGAAATCTGATGTGAGAGCCCTAATTTACTAAAAAAGCAATTTGTCTCTTTTTTTCTTTTTCTTTCTTTTTTTTTTAAGTTAAAGACTCAATGATACTGAGCGTGGGAGATGTAGATTTATTGATCTACTGAGCCTCTGCCTTAAGAAAAAATATACAGGACTCAGGACACCCTCTCTCTTTGATGTAAATTTCCTACAAGGGCTAGGCTGCAGGCCTAGTCACTTCTTCTCCAACACAAGGAAGCACTTCAGCTTGAGGATAAGATGGCTGTCTCATAGAGGACTTCCCTTTAGGCAAAGGGCTAGAAGCAGAGAGAATAATTATTTTTAATAAGAAATAATGCTGAATAAGACCTGTTTCACCAGCTTCTGTGTCTTGGTATTCTGAATATTCTGTCTCACTAAAGTTAAAAGAAATTAAAGTATGACTTTGTCTAGGGAGGATAAGAAACACAAATGCCTTGTGATTCTAAAAAGGTGGTATAATGTGAACACTAGCATTTATGGAGACCTTACGTCTTAATTATTATCTTTCATCTTTACCACAACTTTGTCGCCTTATTTGTCATAATTCTCTCCATTTACAGAGGAAACTGAGGACTAGAGAACTTAAGTAACTTGTCCAAATACTGTCAGAGCTGGGATTTGAATTCAGATGTGCCTGACTCTAAAGCCTATGGCTCTTAATTACTTACCTACAACACGTTCTATGTTTCAGACTCTGGTAGTTTTCTATACATTATCTATTCCCCTGTTCTTCTTTAACAAAAAAAATACCCACTTTTGTTTGGAGTGACTGGGCATAGCCAAAAACACCTACCTGCCCAGATGCCCTTGTAGCCAGAGAAGCAAAGTGACCCAGTTCCAGGCAATGAGATTTAAGCAGAAGTTGTCAAGTGAAACTTCTGGGAAATTTTTGAAAAAGTCAGATGGCAGATGGTCTGCTTCTTAAGCCTTTTGTCTCTTCTTTTTTTAGCCAGTAAATGAACTTGAGCCTGGAGGTGTAGCAGCCATGTGGTAACAATGAAGGGTCAAATATGAAGACTGTATTACTCTGTTTTCTGTTGCTTATAAAATAATGCCAGAAACTGGGTAGGTTATAGAGAAAAGGAACTTATTTCTTAAAGTATGGAGTATGAGAAGTCCAAGGTCTATGGTGAGCATCTTGTGAGAGTCTCCTTACTGGTGGATTCATGTACAGCACTCCAGTGTCCCAAAGTTGGCACAGGGCATCACATGGTAAGTAATTTGCATGTCCTCATGTGCTAAAATGCTGGCTCAGGCTTAATCTATTCATGGGGGCAGGCTTAATCTATTCATGAGGGCAGACCCTCTTAATCCAATCATCTCTTAAAGGCTCTACTTCTCAATACTGCCACATTGGGGATTAAGTTTCAACATAGTTTCAGAGGGGATGTTCATATAAGAACATTCCACCATGGTCCCCAAAACTCAGGTCCTTCGCAAATACCTTCACTCCAGTCCCATCAACACAAAGACTTAATTCATTCCAACACCAACTCAAACGTCCAAAGTCTAGAATTTCATCTGAGAACATGCGAAATCAAGGCAGGTTATCTAGTTTCAAAATACAATGGTAGGTCGGGTGCGGTGGCTCACACCTGTAATTCCAGCACTTTGGGAGTCTGAGGCGGGCAGATCACGAGGTCAGGAGATCGATACCTTCTTGGCTAACACGGTGAAACTCCGTCTCTACTGAAAATACAAAATTATTTAGCCGGGCGTAGTGGCAGGCGCCCATAGTCCCAGCTACTCGGGAGGTTGAGGCAGAAGAATGGTGTGAACCTGGGAGGTGGAGCTTGCAGTGAGCAGAGATCACGCCCCTACACTACAGCCTGGGTGACAGAACGAGACAAAATGTACATGTTGAAGTTTTAAACCCCAATGTAGCTGTATTTAGTGATTGGGCCTAAAAGGAGGTAATTAAGGTTAAATAATGTCATAAGGGTGGGGCCCTGATCCAATAAGATTAGAAGCCTTCTAAGAAGAGACACCAAAGGGCTCACACTCTTTATGTGCAGAAACCAAGTGTGTGAGAACCTGTGAGGGCACAGCAAGTGGTACCCATCTGCAAGCCAGGAAGAGAGCTCTCACCAGCCACCAGATTTGCTGGAAACTTGATCTTGGACTCCCCAGGCTCCATAACAGTGAGAAAATATATTTCTATGGTTTAAGCCTCCTAGTCTGTAATAATTTTGTCATGGTAGCCCAAGTAGGCTAATACAATATGAAATTTCACAATAATATTTCAGAATGGGAACCAGGAGTCTTGATTGCCTCTAACTAGTTATGACCTTGAGCTGGGTATCATTCTGTCTTCTTTATTCATGTACAAAATACAGGTTTTGTACTAGGAAATCTCTAAGGTTTCTTATAGCATAAGCATTTGGTGATTCTAGAGCAATATGAATCAGCACTCTTTCATAATCTGTAGCCTCATGTCAAAACATTTTTCATATTCTCAGTATTCAAAGTAAGCACCTGCTTAGCAGATTTTTTTCAACAGCTTTTTTCTTTCCCAATCTGATTTATTTTACAAATGTATTACTGTATGGGAGGAGAAAGCATTTGTTGTGCAACCACTTAAAATTTATCTTGCCTGCAGATTCATTTTGCCAATATTCATTTTTAGGTATGCAGTCACTGAAAAACAGGAAACAAGGTACTGCCCTGCAGAAACAGCCAACATGTGATAAAACAAGGCCATTTCCAGAATAAGCTCATTAGGTGAGCCTGAACTAACAGAAAGACATACTGCCCAGCATCATTGGACTGACATTCATCAGGATCCAGCTGTTCTGTTATCCCTCCAAGTAGCTGCTTATAGCCACCTTATGCTCAGTGGAATCAATTAAACCCTATTACTAAGCTCTCAGTCTCCTCCTATTTAACCCCATGTTTTATATATATTTTACATCACCAGTAGAAAATAGCATTTAGCTAAGTCAAAATAGATTTTACCCAGGGTCAAAAGGAAATTAGGGTATGGAGCAAAAGTTTCCTTTAATTCAAAGAACATGAGGACCTCTTGCAGTCAAGGTAGTGCGTTTAGAAGTCCTTGGAGAAACCATTGCCTTGAAGGTAAAGACCCAGTCCTGGAGGATTCATTATCTGCTGACTAAAGAGCCCTTGGGCCCTGAATAATCAGTAGTGCTAGCAAGGTAGTGTACATCATGGGCCTTGGGTGAGACAGATGTGCTGGCTTTGGGTGTGACCCAGCACATTTACAGATGTGGTAGCTATGGTGGGAGACTCCTTTCCTTGAGAAAAACAGAGAGAAAAGTGAAGAGGACATTGTGTTGCAGCCTAAGTATCAGCTTGGCCACAGTGGGTTAGAGTACCAAGCAGGCTAGGCCTTGGTTTTTGGGTGGCATTTCTCAACCTTCCCTGCGTGAGAAGAGAGCCCACTGCCCTGAAAGGGTGAATCTCAGGCCTGACAGCATTCACCACAAGTTGACTGAAGAGCTGTGTGGCTTGAGTGAACATAGGCAGTAGCCTGGCAGTACTCCCTGCAGGCCTGTGGTGGTGGTCCATAGGGAGAAACTCCTCTGCTTGTGGAAAGGGAAGGTAGGGTGGGAAAGACTTTGTCTTGTGGCTTGGGTGCCAGCGCAGCTGGAGTAGACTACAGAACAAGGTAAATTCCTAAGGTTTCTGACTGCAGGTCCTGCCTCCTAGATGGCATCTCTGCACCCACCCAGGCCTAGGGGAACTCATCAACCTGAAGGGAAGGACATAAGCCTGACTTGCTTTGTCATCTACCGATGGTGAGCCCAGCAAACATAGGCAGTAGCCAAGAAGTAGTTAGAGTGGGTCTTGTGTGAGTTCCACACTACTGTGCTGGCTTCAGGTCTGACCCAGCACAGTTGCAGTGGTGGTGGCCACAGGAGTGCTTGTGTCACCTCTCCTACAGCTCCAGGCAGCTCAGCATAGAAAGAGAGGCTCTATTTGTTTGGGAGAAAGTAAGGGAAGATAAAAAGAGTTTCTTACCGGTAATCAGAGAATTCTTCCAGATCTTATCCAAGACGAACAAGATGGTACTTCTTGTGAGGTGGTACTTATACGAGAGCTACAATGTTACTGGGCATGAGGTGTCCTCTACTGCAGACATGGCTGCAATGACCAAAAATGTAGATAACAACACCCAAGTCCCTTTGAATACCTGGAAAGCCTTCCTAAGAAAGACAGGGACAAATAAGCCAAGACCATGAAGACTGTATTATCTAACTCTTCAGTATCCAGCCACTGACAAAAATCCATAGGCGTTAAGAATATCCAGGAAAACATAACCTCACCAAATGAACTAAATAAGGCATCAGGAATCCATCCTGGAGAGACAGAAATATGTGACCTTTTGGACAGAGAATTCTGAATAGCTGTTTTGAGGAAATTCAATGCAATTCAGGGTAACATAGAGTAGAAATTCAAAATCCTATCAGACAAATTTAACAAACTGATTGAAATAATTAAAAAGTATCAAGCAGAAATTCGAGGTGGAAACTGAGATTGACATGCCAAAGAATGCATCAGAGTCTCTTAATAGCAGAACTGATCAAGCAGGGGAAAGAATTTATTAGCTTGAAGACAGATTATTTGAAAACACATGGTCAGAGGAGACAAACAAAAAACAATGAACCATGCCTAGAAGATCTAGAAAATAGTCTCAAAAAGACAAATCTAAGAGTTTTTGGCCTTAAAGAGGAGATGGAGAAAGAGATAGGGGTAGAAAGTTTATTCACAGGGATAATATCAGAAAACTTCGCAAACTGAGAGAAAGATATTAACATTCAAGCACAAGAAAGTTATAGAACACCAAGCAGATTTAACCCAAAGAAGACTACTTCAAGGGATTTAATAACCAAATTCGCAAAGGTCAAGGACAAAAAAAAAAGTCTTAAAAGCAGCAAGAGGAAAAAAACTAATAACATACAATGGAGTTCCAAATATGTCTGGCAGCAGACTTTTCAGTGGAAACATTACAAGCCAGGAAAGAGTGGCATGACATATTTAAAGTGCAGGATGAAAAAAATATTTTACTCTGGAATAATAATATATTCAGTGAACATATCCTTCACGCGTGAAGAAAAAATAAAAACTTTCTTAGACAAACATAAGCTGAGAGATTTCATCAACACCAGACATGTCCTACAAGCAATGCTAAAGGGAGTCCTTCAATCTGAAAGCAAACAAAATTAGTGAGTAATAAAAAATCATCTGAAGGTACAAAGGTCACTAGTAGGTACCTGCTAGTGTACCTACTAGCAGGTACACAGAAAAACATAGAATATTGTAGCACTGTAATGGTGGTGTGTAAACTACTCATGTCTTAGCTAGAAAGACTAAAAGATGAACTAATCAAAATTAATAACTACAACTTTTCAAAACATAAATGATACAATAAGATATAAATAGAAACAACAAAAGTCAAAAGGTTTTAAATTTCTGTTAAAAGAAGTTTAAAACTTTTCAATGAAAAGGTAAAAGCAGACAAAAGTTGAAGTGTAGAGCTTTTATTAGCTTTCTCTTGTTTGCTAGTTAATGTATTTATGCAATCAGTGTTAAGTTTTCATCAGTTTAAAATAATGGGTTACAAGATATTATTTGGAAGCCTCATGGTAACGTCAAATCAAAAAACATATAACAAGCTGGGTATAGTGGTTCATGCCTATAATCCCAGCATTTTGGGAGGCTGAGTTGGGTAGATCACGTGAAGCCGTGAGTTCAAGACTAGCCTGGCAATCATGGGGAAACCCCATCTCTAGTAACAACACAAAAATTAGCCAGGTATGGTGGTGCATGCCTGTAATTCCAGCTACTTGGGTGGCTAAGGTACAAGAACCACTTGAGCCCAGGTGTCAGAGGTTGCAGTGAGTTGAGATCATGCACTGCACTCCAGCCTGGGCAACAGTGTGAGACTCTGTCTCAAAAATAATAGTAATAATAATAATAATACAGATACAAAAAATAAAAAGCAAGAAATTAAAATATACCACCAGAGAAAAATCACCTTCACTAAAAGGTAGACAGGAAGGAAGGAAGGAAAGAAGGAAGGAAAGAAGGAAGGAAGGAAGGAAGGAA
>NW_016813799.1:41492-57213 GCF_001698545.2 Rhinopithecus bieti | reverse complement strand
AGGGGAGGGGAGGGAAGAGAGGGAAGAGAAGGGGAGGAGAGGAGAGGGGAGGGGAGAGGAGAGGAGGGGAGGGAAGGGAACAAAGCAACCAGAAAACAAGTAACAAAATGGCAGGAGTAGGTTTTTAATTATCAATAATAACATTGAATGACTAAACACTCTAATCAAAAGATATGAAATGATTGAAAGGATTAAAATAAATAAGACCCAATGATCTATTGCCTATGAGAAATACACTTCACCCATAAAGACACACACAGACTAAAACTAAAGGGATGAAAAATGATATTGCATGCAAATGAAAGACATAAAAGAGCAGAAATAGATATATCAGACAAAATAGATTTCAAGACAAAAACTATAAAAAGAGACAAGGATCATTATATAGTAATAAAGTGGTCAGTTCACCAAGAGGATATAACAATTGTAATTATATATGGACCCAACACTGGAGCACCCAGATATATAAAGCAAATGTTATTAGAGCTAAAGAGAGAGATTGATTCCAGTACAATAATAACTAGAGACTTCAACCCTGTGCTTTCAGCATTTGACAGATCATCCATACAGAAAATCAACACAGAAACATCAGACCTAATCTTTACTATAAATCAAATGGACGTAATAGATATTTACAGAACGTTTTATCCAATGGCTCCAGAATGGATATTCTTCTCAGCACATGGATAATTCTCAAGGATAGACCACATGTTAGGCCACAAAACAAATCTTAAATAATTCAAAAAATTGTAATTGTATCAAGTATCTTCTTTGACCATAATGAAATAAAACTAGAACTCAAGAGGAATTTTGAAAACTATGTAAAATGGAAACTAAACAGTATGCTCCTGAATGACCAGTGGGTCGATAAAGAAATTAAGAAGAAAATTGAAAATTTTCTTGAAACAAATGATAGTGGAAACACAACATACCAAAACCTATAGGATACAACAAAAGCAGTATTAAGAGGAAACTTTAGCACTGTAAATGTCTACATTAAAAAAAAAAAAAAAAGAAACACTTCAAATAAACAACCTAAGTATGCATCTTAAAGAACTAGAAAACAAGAGCAAATCAAACTGCAAATTAGTAGAAGAAAATAATAAAGATCAGAGCAAAAATAAATGAAATTAAAACAAAGGAAACAATACAAAGGATCAATAAAATAAAAAGTTAGTTTTTTGAAAAAAGATAGACAAACCGTTAGACATACTAAAAAAAAGGAGATAAGACTCAAATAAAATCAGAGATTAAAAAGGATCATTAGGAGGTACTGTAAGCAACTATATGCCAATAATTGGACAGCCTAGAAGAAATGAATAAATTCCTAGACACATACAACCTACCAAGACTGAACCAGGAAGAAATCCCAAACCTGAACAGGCCAATAACAAGTATGGTCAAAATTGTAATAAAACATTTCCCAGAAAACTAAAGCCGAGGAGTTGATGGCTTTGCTGCTGAATTTTACCAAACACTTAAAAAACTAATACCCATCCTACTCAAACTAATCCAAAAAAAAAAAAAAAAAAAAAATAGAAGAGGGAACACTTCGCTTGATGCTGAAAAGCATTTGATGAAATTCAACATCCCTTCATAATAAAATAAAATCTCAAAACTGGGTATAGAAGGACCACATATCTATATAATAAAAACCATATGCAGCCAGGCGCGGTGGCCCACGCCTGTAATTCCAGCACTTTGGGAGGCCGAGGAGCGCGGATCATGAGGTCAGGAGATTGAGACCATCCTGGTTAACATGGTGAAACCCCGTCTCTACTAAAAAATACAAAAAATTAGCCGGGCATGGTGGCGGGCGCCTGTAGTCCCAGCTACTCGGGAGGCTGAGGCAGGAGAATGGTGTGAACCCGGGAGGCGGAACTTGCAGTGAGTGGAGATCGCGCCACTGCACTCCAGCCTGGGCGATGGAGCGAGACTCCGTCTCAAAAAAAAACAAACAAACAAAAACAAGCAAACAAACAAAAAACCATATGCAACCACATAGCACATCTAGTATCATACTGACGGGGAAAAACTGAAAGCTTTTCCCCTAAGATTTAGAACACAACACAGATGCTCACTTGCAGCACTGTTATTTAACATAGTACTGAAACTCCTAGCTACAACAATCAGACAAGAGAAGATATAAAGGGCATCCAAATTGAGAAGGAAGAAGTCAAATTATCCTTGTTTGCAGATGATACAATTCTATATTTGAAAAAGCCTAAAGACTTCCTCAAAAAACTGTTAAAACCGGTAAAGAAATTCAGTAAAGTTGCAGGATACAAAATCAATATTGAAAAAATTAGTACCATTTACATATGCCAACAGCAAAATCTGAAAAGAAATAAAACTAATCCCATTTACAGTAGTCACAAATGAAATGAAATACCTAGGCATTAACTTAACTGAAGAAGCAAAAAATTTGTCCAATGAAAATTATAAAACACTGATGAAATAAATTGAGGACACAAAAAATGGAAAAATATTTTATGTTTATGAATTGGAAGAATAAATGTTGTTTAAATGTTCATATACCCAAAGCAATCTATAAATTCAATGTGAGCCATATCAAAATACCAACAATATTCTTCACAAAAATGGAAAACACAATCCTAAAATGCTTATGGAACCGCACAAGACCCAGAATAGCCAAAGCTATCCTGAGGGAAAAAAAAATTGAGAAATAACATTACCTGACTTCAAAATACACTACAGAATACAGTAATCAAAACAGCATTGTACCAGCATAAAAACAGACACATAGAATAATGGAACAGAATAGAGAATGCAGAAACAAATCCACATATCTACAATGAACTTATTTTTGACAAAGATGCCAAGACCATACAATGGAGGAATGGACAGGGTCTTCAATAAATGGCATCAGGAAAACTGGATATCCATATGAAGAAGAATGAAACTAGACCCCTGTGTGCCATGTAAAATAATCAAACCAAAATAGACCAAAGACTTAAATCTAAGACCTCAAGCTATGAAGCTACTAAAAGAAAACATCAAGGAAACTCTCCAGGATATTGGAGTGGACAAAGGTTGCTTCAGTATACTCCAAAAGAATAGGCAACCAAAGCAAAAATGGACAAATGAGATCACATCAAGTTAAAAAGCTTCTGCAGCTCAAGCCTTGTAATCTCAGCACTTTGGGAGGCAGAGGTGGGTGGATCACCTGAGGTCAGGAGTTTGAGACCAGCCTGGCCAACATCGTGAAACCCCGTCTCTACTAAAAATACAAAACTTAGCCAGGTGTGGTGGTGCATGCCTCTAATCCCAGCTACTCGGGAGACTGAGGCAGGAGAATCGCTTGAACCCAGGAGGTGGAGATTGCAGTGAGCTGAGATCGTGCCACTGCATTTCAGCCTGGCCAACACAGCAAGGCTGTGTCTCAAAACAAACAAACAAACAAAAAAGCTTCTGCACAACAAAGGAAACAATCAACAAAGTGAAGAGACAACCCACACAATGAGAGATTATTTGCTATTGGCATATATAAATAGTACTAATTTTTTAAATATTGATTTGGCATCCTGCAACTTTACTGAATTTCTTTATTAGTTCTATTTGCAAACTACCTATCTGACAAGAGATTAATCGCCATAATATATATGGAGCTTATACATCTCTGCAGGAAAAGAAAGTAAGAGTCATTTTAAAAAATTAGCAAAAGATCTGAATAGACAGTTCTCAAAAGAAGACATACAAATAGTAAACAGGTACATGAAAAGTTGCTCATCACTGGTTATCAGAGAAACGCAAGTTGAAACTACAAGGAGATCTCACCCCAGTTGAAATGGCTTTTTCCAAAAAACAAGCAATAACAAATGCTGCTGAGAATGTGAAGGAAAGGGAACCCTCATACACTGTTGATGGGAATGTAAATTAGTACAATCACTATGGAGAATAGTTTGAAGGCTCCTCAAAAAACTAAAAACTGAGCTACCATATATTCTTGCAATCCTACTTCTAGGTATAGCCCCCAAAGTAAAGAAAACAGTATATTGAAGAGATATCTGCACTGCCATGTTTATTTCAGTACTATTCACCACAGCCAATATTTGCAAGCAACCCAAGTCTCTATCAACAGACAAATGGATAGAGAAAATGTGGTATATGTACACAATGGAGTACTATTCAGCCATAACAAGAATGAGATATTCTCATTTCCAACAACATGAATGGAACTGGAGGTCATTATCTTAAGTGAAACAAGCCAAGCACAGAAAGACAAGCTTTGCATGTTGTCACTTATTTGTGAAAGCTAAAATTCAAATAATTGAACTCTTAGAGATAGTGAGTAGAAGGGTGGCTTCCAGAGGCTGGGAAGGGTAGATGGAGGGTGAGGAGAAAGTGGGGATGGTTAATGGGTACAAAAATAGAAAGAATGAATGTGATCCAGTATTTGATAACAAGGTGATTATAGTTAATAATAATTTAATTGTACATTTTAAAATAACTTAAAGAGTAGAACTGGATTGTTTGTAACACAAAGGATAAATGCTTAAGGTAATGGATACCCCATTTACCCTGATGTGATTACTGTGCACTATATGCCTCTTTTGAAATATCTTATGTACTCCATAAATATATACCTTTACTATGCACCCACGAAAATTAAAAAAAAAATAAAAGCCCTTGGAAACCTAATCAGTGGTTGGTTCTCCCTCATTGTAACTATGACTGTGTGCAAGTTCCTGCACTGCCCTGGGTTACAGTGTCCTTATGTGCAAAGTGAAGGAGTTACACTGAGTAATCTCCGACATCTCTTACTATGTGTCTGTAAGTCTAGCCCAGGTTTTCTGCATCATGGTAGGAAAAGCTCATTCCACACCACTTCGCATCACAGAGCCTTAATCAGACCTGCATTTCACTTTGGTTCAGATCGTGCAGAGGAGTTTTCCAGTGGCTTTGCCAATACTTTTGGAGTGATATCATCCATCTATAGGAGAGAGAGCACTGCAGAACAGTGATAAGCAGGCGCTCTGGCAGCAGAGAGTCCTGGGCTCAAATTCTAACTCCCTACTATTTACCAGTTACGAAACTTTGGGTAAGTCAGTTAATCTCCTTGTGCTTTGGCTCCCTCACCTATAAAATGGGCATAATAGTAACCACCTCTTACAGTTATCATTAAGAATTAAATAATTTTTATATACGTAAATATTATCATATAGTAAGTATCTGATAGAGTCTGGCTCTGTGTTCCCACCCAAATCTCATCTTAAGTTGCAATCCTGAATTGTAATCCTCATATGTTGAGGAGGGGACCTCATGGGAGGTGATTAAATTATGGGGGTGTTCCCCCCATGCTGTTCTTTATGTTTCGTTTTGTTTTTGAGATGGAGTCTCGCTCTGTCATCCAGGCGGGAGTGCAGTGCTGCCATCTTGGCTCACTGCAAGCTCTGACTCCTGGGTTCACACTATTCTTCTGCCTCAGCCTCCCGAGTAGCTGGGACTACAGGTGCCTGTCACCACACCCGGCTAATTTTATTTTATTTTATTTTTTTTTTGTATTTTTAGTAGAGACGGGGTTTCACCATGGTAGCCAAGATGGTCTCAATCCTCTGACTTTGTAATCCCCCGGCCTCAGCCTCCCAAAGTGCTGGAATTACAGGCTTGAGCCACTGCACCTGGTCCAAGCTGTTCTTTTAATAGTGAGTGAGTGCTCAAGCGATCTGATGGTTTTATAAGGGGATTTTCTCCACTTTGCTCTGCACTACTCTCTCCTGATGCTATGTAAAGAAGGACATGTTTGCTTCCTCTTCCGCCATGATTGTAAGTTTCCTGAGGCCTCCCAAGACACCCGGAACTCTGAATGAATTAACTTATTTCCTTTATAAATTACCTAGTCTCGGGTATGTCTTTGTTAGCATCATGAGAATGGACGAATACAGTACCATATGAGAGTTTGTAATTATTTATTTTGGTAACATTTAATGAGCTCTATGTGTTAGGTACCAAATTAAGCCCTTTATATTCATTATCTCCTTTTGTCTTCAGAAACCCACAACATGCCATTTTGCATACAATAAAAATGAGGCTCAGAAAGGTTGTTTATGTTCCCACATACAGTAATGGGAGAGAGGGGAACACAGCCCAGGCAGTGAGACTCCAGAGCTCACAGTAGTATTAAATATGCTGCAGGAGAATAAGACATTTGAGTAGGCATATATAGAGGGTAGACCACAGGGAGGGGTGACACACTGTGCCTGTGTGAAACACTGGGCAAGCCCAAGTCAATGAATTGCCAAGAATACAAGCCAGTAAATGTCACTGGGCATCTTATCTGCTCCACGGGCCAAGATTTTGAGGATAAGACTTACATATGGTGCTACTGAAAATGACATTAGAGGCCTTTCTAACCTAAGATACTCTACCACTAGCAAGATGTTACTTTTCTCTTGCTCCTGAAAAGAAAAATGATCCTAGGAGAGGTAACCCATTAAAGTCCTGACATTCTAACATGCTTTGGTTCCACAGATCCTTCTGAAGGCAGCGGGCAGCTGAGGCATCATGTTGCCAAGGAGGTGAGGGCTGCAAAGCACAAGATTGCAAAAAAAGGTTGATTTTGTCAATTCCACATACAGTTGGGTCCCAGGTGCTTTGATCACCCTTAGACGATCAAAAGAACCAGAATGGAAATCATCCTGTCATCTCCCCTCATCTATATGCCATATATTTTCCCCTATCCTCGTGTACAAACACAATTTAATTAGTAGCCAAAAAATGAGAATATGTTAGTGTCTAATTTTCTGTTTTGATATTAAGTCATCATTAGTTTTCACCAATAAAAATTAAGAAAAGAGACATTATTTCTGAGAAGCCCAAAATTAGGACTCCAGCATTTTAGACAAATTTGGCTGTAATGTTGTAGTGCAGTGAGTCAGTTGTAGGACTAGATCCCCTCTGAGGCTCCTTCCAATTCCAAAAGCTTTAAGTTAATGAACCACATAGGTATTGTTGATTTGGCTTTTCCAAGGACATTTTGCCAAGCTCTATGACTGTCTGCCATATGACAGCCTCCAATGTCTCTGACTCATTTCAGAGAGATGATAGCAGAAATGAAAAACCTCTGGTAAGCCACTCTCTAGTCTTCAGTTTTCGCACTATCACCAGAGGACATAGAAAGACACCTATTACATCCTACGAATCAATATGATCTCTTTGTTGTTCAATGTCTTCCAGCATGTACATGCCAAGTAGAACTAGGCCTTCAGAGACAAACAAATAGAAGAAATCCCATGCACTAGATAAACTCATAGGTTTCTGGAAGAGTGAGACCTGCAAAGGAATGATTGTAGCTGTGTACAGGGTGCTGAAGTGCAGACCAGAGGTAAGAATATCTATACCCAGTTAAGAATAAGACAGACTTCCCCAGGGAAAAAAAATTTATACTAGGTTTTAAAGTAGGTCTTGATTCTGATGGATTAGGAAATAAGGGCATCAAAACTGTACCTTCATCATATGTCTGTTTCTTGAACCCATTCTGAAGTAGGAGTAAATTACAGATCTTTTCAGTTAACAAAACAAGTAAGAGGGGAGGAATACACAATAAAATGTGGGACAATTCCAAATACACCCACACCCACACACACATACACACACACACCCACACACACAACCTGTGCATGTGATACATGAAAAAGTTGTCTTTAATGGAAGTTAATTTAGATATATTTCATACGCCCATTCATGATGAAATCATTTTATTTCCTTACACTTGCTCACCTGTAATCTATCAACTTCTTAATGATATGTTGAATCTATCTGTATTATTATCTTAATGTAAGTCTTCATTGGCTCTCTCCTTGACTATTGCCATATCCTTCAGTGTAGTCCCCCCACATCTACTGTTTTTCCTCTCCAATCCATTCTCAACCTAGAAATCATAGCTATCTAGGTTATCACTCAGAATTTTATACAAAAAGGGAAATATAACAAATAAAAAAATCTAACAGTCTACTTCAGAATTACAACATTCTAGGACAGTACAGACAAATTCATCATCAGCCACTGCTCAATGACATAATCAATGAAATGTGTGCCTTCTTAGTGCTTAAGTCTTAACTGAGTAAATCAACACCTAGAGAAGTAGACATTGTTTAATTCTTCTAACTCCTGAAACATTATATAATATTTTAACATTATGTAATATGGAGCAACCTTGTTCCAGGAAGAAAAGGTAGGCCTTGGGGGAAAGAGAACATACCTGGATCTCCCCGTTTACTATCATTAGGTTGACTCAAAGAGTGGCAAGAACTTCCATCTGTGATCATCAGGAGTGCTGATGGTGCTAATTCTACTCTAAGAAGAATTACTTAACAAAACAATTTGAAGACCTATGATGGTAAATAAATTTTCGTGCATATATTTATCTCCTTCTAGAAGTTAGAAGAAACTTGAGAAGGGAGCTAGCTTCACAGTTGCATCACTCTTGCACTGCAATGTCACAGCCTGAACTCAGGTAAAACCTTTTGCTTCCTAATATCGTATTTCTCAGAAATTAGGTGTCTCCTTTCTCAGACTTTTCTTGGTGAAACTTGAATTTAGGTACATAAAATAGATTCTGTCGGTGGAGTTTTACTTCTGGAAATACTGGAATAAATTTATTATTAATAAAGCTATATGTAAGGATAGGGTGAGCTTTCACTGTGGAGATGAAATATGCATTATCACAGAGTTTCTTTTAAACACTTAGCACACCGCTATCTGAGCTTGTACCTATCCATGGCACTGTTAAAGATGAAAGTATTAAAACTTAAATAATACAAGTAAAAATCTAAAGCCAGTTAGTCTAATTCTCGACATTCTGTGTCAATATTCCCTTTCTCTTAATTCTTATCCTAACATCCTCCATTCTACTTTCTTAAGAAAATTCTTATTTCATTCATTACTTTAAGGAAATACCACAATGTTCTAAAACTCATAAGTGTACCTGACTTGGATTAAGATTCTTCAACAAAAGTTGGTTTGTCCTTTTCTTTACAAGGGGGAAGGAAGGAAGGAAGAAAGGAAGGGAGGGAGGAGGGAAAGAAAGAAAATAACTAAACCTAGAGCTTCAGAAAACAACAGTGGGAATAAAAGTATATTTTAGTGAAGTATCAGGATCTTCAGCCATTGCAGCGTGAGTTAAAACTATATGGTGGTAGAATTCCCCATGACTTCCAATTACACTAATCATCTTAATTATACAATGAAGCATTGGGTTGAGCATTGACGACTGGCAATTTTTTCCTACAATTGCCTTTCTAAAGCCAATACATCTGAAATCTTATAGTCTGACCACCAAGAATGTCTAGTTTGCAAAATGGTGCTCTGAGTGATATTTTTGTTCTGGATAGAAAAACAAAACAAAAAATCTGAACATCTGTGACTCTAGCCTTAGGAGTCCAGACTCAGGACAAACGATGATACCGAGATGATAACCTGGGTTCCCTGGGGAGTCAGAGAATCCCTGACCGGCACAACATTCAGAAATCAAGTTGGGTCCTTCCTGTTGCAGAAGTGTCTGCAATAGGGGCATCCTAATAATGACCATGCAAAACAGACCCAGGCTAGAGTTTGGCACCTTTACCAACATGCAGTTGCCATCAAATCACGACCTTCTATCTCAAGCAGCGTTAGAGTAGCCTAGCTTCACTAAGAACTCAGCCTGAGGTTCAGCTCAAGATGAATCGAAGGCCACAAATCCTTGTCATCTTCCCAAGTTGCTCAGTGAACACCTGCCATGGAGGTTCTGGCTTTTTCCTGCCCCCAACTCTTCATAGAAGGCTTCACGTAGGACAAGAATGTGGTGGTGTGCGGTATAATTGGAATTGATTTCCCTGCCGCAAACATACTCATATACACACACGGGAGTTCTTTGTCTTGTTCAACGAAACACTACACTTCAAGAAGAAGGCCATATATCCTAGATAATAAGTGCCTGCTACTCTGAAACCAGTCACTGCTTCTGGAGGCTGCTTCTATATAATGCAAGCTCTAGGAACATGGGAATGTTATATTCTGTTCTCCTTCCTGTACTACACACATATTGCTATTTAGTTAAATATTAATAGCTAAAAAAAGAAAACTTCCAATAAAATGTTCAAATATTTAACCACCAAAAGAAATTAAAAGAAATTTTTCACCCTAAGTCAGTCATTCTTTAAAGCTCTAAAGTCAAACTGCTAGAAATTTTACATTTACTGGAAAATATCAGGGAGAAAAAGTGATTTAAATCATTATTTATTCTCAAAAGTCATTTAAGCTTCTGACAACCACATCTAAAGACTCTAGAAATACAAAAGGGAGTTGGGCCATGTAAAATCTTAGGGTTTTTACAGCTTTAACTAACATTCTCTGATTTCGTAATGAAACTGCATGGGGTGGTCTGTACTTTTTGGGAGATGACCAAGGATACTGAGATGAGAGAGCAGAATGATCATAGACAATCCTTTAAAGAAAAGATTCTCAGTGTCCTTTGTAGGGCTATGGATGCAGCTAGAAACCATCATTCTCAGCAAACTATTGCAAGAACAGAAAACCAAATACCACATGTTCTCACTCATAGGTGGGAATTGAACAATGAGAACACTTGGACACAGGAAAGGGAACATCACACACAGGGGCCTATTGTGGGGAGGGGGATGGGGGGAAGGATAGCATTAAGAGATATACCTAACGTAAATGACAAGTTAATGGGTCCAGCACACCAACATGGCACATGTATACATATGTAACAAACCTGCATGTTGTGCACATGTACCCTAGAACTTAAAGTATAATAAAAAAAAAAAAAAGAAAAGATTCTCAGAAGTTTTACCTCTGGAAACACCAATACTATTATAATATTATTTATTATATGAATTTTGTAGCCAACCAGACACACATTCACTGTGTGTCTGAATTCTAAAATATTAATATTTCTGTGAAAGTTTCCCAAAGATTTTCCTTCAAAAAGACTTAAATTTGGAGGGCGAATTTAGAATTCACAAAGCATTTTTATGTATATGTTCTTATTTGATCCTGAAAATAACTGCTGCGAAGGATTAAAAGCACAAACTCTAGAGACATGGGTTCAAATCTCAACCCCACCCCTTAAATATCTTATTGGTGAAATAAGACTCCCTATGCTACATTTTTCTCATCTGGAAAATAGAGATGATAATTACAGTACCTACCTCAGAGTGTTGTGGTGATAAATTAAATGAGGTGATGTATGTACGTAAATCTCTTAGCACTTGATACATATTAAATGCTCTTGATAAAAATATGCTATTATTATCTTAGCAGCAGGATTGTATTTTCTAAAGATGGCCCCAGGGATATATCCCCTTCCACATGTTCCTCCTACAACGTCAATTATAACTCCTCCACTGAGACATAGACTCTGCTCCCTCTCTTTAAATTATAGTAAGTCTGTGACTCTGACCTGGATGACTTCTGAAGCTACGTCATGAAGGTGCTACAGGTTTTTCCTGGACACCCAGGGATACTTGCCCCTGGAAACTAGCCACCATGCTAGGAGGAAGCCAAGCAGTCACGTAGAGAGGCCATGTGTAGGCCTGCCAGCCACATTCTGAGGTTCCAGCAGACGGCCAGTGTCAACTGCCAGGGAAGCTTGTGAGCAAACTCAGCAAATGATGATGATTCCTATCCCCAGCCTTTGAGCCACCCCGGCTAACTCTCAGTAGCATTGAGACAAGCTGTGCCACTGAGTCCTACCGACATTACAGAGTCATGACAAACATGCATGTTATAATTTAAACCACTAAATTTGGGAGTGATTTGTTACATATCAATAGACAACCAGAAAAATACTTAATATCATTATTTTACAAATAAGGAAACTGAACCTAGGGGAGATTGAAATCTTGCTGAAGATTACACAGCTCCTACGAACTAGCAGGAGATGTAAGACCCAGATTTTCTGATTTCAAATTTTGCTTCTTCAGCAATTTAGAATTTGGAGTTGTCTCACTCAAGAATGTCCAGATAAACTGAGAATATTCCTGGTTCATTGTTATGTTGTAGGTCTATTGCACCCCATTTGTAATCGTTTGAGCCCAGGTGGACTTCCCATCCATCAAATCTCAGGAGTAAGCACCATCCATGAGCAATATTGCCTGCATCTCCCTGGGAAAGGCCTTTCTGATTACTTTCTGAATTCCTGAGATGGGAATTTCTGTTTCTGCTTCAGATCTTCCCCCTCATTTGACTACCTGCTTATACTGCCTTTTCTGATTTCTGAACATTTCCCAATCATTCTCTATTAATATGTCACTGATGAGGCCATCACCTGAAATTTCAGGTACATAACCCCTCTCTTAGTCTTGACTGCAGAATGCTCAGTGTAGCCCCTGGCTCTCCCCACCATGCCCTTACCATTTCTTTCCAAGGAAACTATAAATCCATTTTCAGTAATGTAATTTGTAAAATGTAACTATCCTTCTGAAATGAAAACTAATGTTAACTCCTGAGTCAAGGCAAATTTAATATGAAGAAAGCTCTAAGCTTCAGGGCTGCTCGCTTGCATAGGCTTTTTTCAAGACAGTGGGAGGGGCCCTAGCAATGTACTTATGGAAATATCTTTTTATTACCTTCACCAAGTGTAATATAATTTCATATATTTTTATTCTAAAAGGCTCTCCAAATCATACTAACAACCTTGAATCCACACCTACTCCTGAGAGGCTTAGCTGAAATGGATCACACACTATAGCTATTAAGTTCTATTTCCATAAGAGGGCTTATTGCATTAGTTTGAGATCTTAGAACATTTTGGCAGCAGCAAATTTAAAATAGTTTCTTCAGAGCAAATTTAAAACTTTCTTCAACAGTAGATTTCATAATACATTTTTAAAAAGAGCTTCTAAAACTAATGAATAAAATTAGGATTCCAATAACCAAACACACAGGAGAATATTTCTCCTGTCCCTTAATGATTAAAATTACTGATATGATACAACTAATAGACCTATTTAGAGAATACTGTATAGAAATTTGGAAAAAGGGTATCTGTAATAGATTGATTTGAAATGAAATAATTGTTTAGTACAAAGAATATTTTGATTATCTGCTTTAGTGATTTTAGAAAACGAGGTTGGTTCCAGTTGTACCAATTATATTAATAATTTTTAAAGGCTTGGCTATACACACAGCAAGTTTTAAAATATATGTATACTTGTATACAAACAAATATGCACCAAAAATATATAGAAAAGCAATGTATCAAATTGTTGTAGTAAATATCTCTTGGTGATGAGGTTATGGTTGCTCTTTCTTTCCTTTATATTTTTTCTCTATTTTAGAAATATTATGTCATGAGTATGAATTATGTTCATAATCACAAATAAAAGATAAACATTCATTGTCAAGAATGTATTTTTTTCAAGTGGTGGTTCAAATGTTTGTGTTTAGTTTAGTCTTCATTAAGATTAATTCCATTTGTTCCACAATTCTGGTCAATGTTTGATCCTTGTTGGTATAGGAAGCCTCCCTAAAGGTCTCCACAAAAAATATAAAGCAGAAATTTTCGCTCCAAAATCATTTTCACTAGTTTCTGGCTGTAACTAGAAATGAATAGAAATATATCACTTCATCAGAATTAAAACTAGATTAAAACAAAATGTAATCAGAAAACAATCTGAGCTTTAAGAAAATAAGACAAATACAGTACTCTGATCAGTCAAATTACATCATGAATTCACTTTCAGGTTATGTTTGATTTTCATTACTTTTAAACATTTTCAGAATAGGCTGCTTCCTTCAAGAACCAGGTGATAAAATGAAGAAATAATTGACCACTACTAAGGATTCTAAGTGAACTTGAAAAAAACACATGCGAGTATGATAAGCACTCACATAAATAGCAATACAGAATGGAGAAAAGGGGTGGGGGGAAGAATAAAAGAGTTTAGATGGTTAAAGTGCTACTAAAGATGATAAACACGAAATGATTACCTTAGCCTCAAACACACTTAGCATATAGACCTATACTCTTAACTTGTAATTTATACCTTAAGTCTAAGAATAAAATGATGACAGCCAGAAAGAAAAAATAATGGGAGGAAAGGAGAGGGAGAGAAAAAGAGAAGAGGGTAGAAAAGGTGAGAGAAAGTTGAGGGTGAGGGCAGAGAAAGAAAGAAAAGAGAGAGGAGTGAGGAAAGGAATGGAGGAAGGGAAGAGGAAAAAATACCATTATATTCTAAATATCAGCTATATCCACAGTAAGGGCTTTGAAAATGGCTGAACATGACCAGAAAGCAAAGAAAACATAAAGTCACATTTAATAACTAAATTAAGATATGTTTTCTGTGTGTGTTTAATTGCTCCAGTTAAAATATCAATTGAAAATAAAAGGTTAACTATTTGGGTATTGGGAGTGGTAAATATATTTTTGTTTACTACTTTTTTGTTGTTGTTGTTGTTAAGAGAATGTAAGAATAGCTTCAAGTCTAATTCCAGATTCCATGATTTGACAAGTAGCAGTTACCAAAGAAATATAAAAACTAACCTGGGTCATTCTTGATCTCAAACCTATTTGGAGTGACAGCAAGTAACACCAGTGGTAAAGTATGTTAAAGAATCCTTTTAACTCATTTACATGATGCCATTAGCATTTAATAATTAACACAATTTTTCACTCACTTCACTAACAGTTTTCTCTTGTTTAAATGAGGAACTGGAACTTTAAAAATTTTCATATTTCAAGAAACCTCAGCAATATTTCTCTCCCAGAGCTCTGTAGCTATTAATGTCAACTTGCAGAAGTGCATTGCACTGGATTCTTGAAGTTTTAGATAACCACAGATGGGTTGTAAAAAGATAAGCATGTATTTAAAGTCATAAAATACTCTGTTTTATTTCTATTGATGAATATTATTTTGCTTAGTTTTTCAGAAATGTTTATTTTAATATATACCAATTTTGTAGTATATGGGTATATAGTTGTACCATATTGTAGTATAGCCAATTCTTATGCCACAGAAATAGGTATAGTTAATACTAAGATTATGAAGATAATTGTTGCCAATATTTCACCTTATATCTGTGATACAGATATAAATGTTGTAAACATATACATATTTATTAATGTATAATAGTGATCATTGTCTCTAAAAGGATAACAAAAATGGTCCATATAATAATGTATCTAGGGGGGCGGAGCAAGATGGCTTAATAGGAACAGCTCCAGTCTCCAACTCCCAGCGCGAGTGACACAGAAGACGGGTGATTTCTGCATTTTCAACTGAGGTACTGGGGTCATCTAACTGGGGAGTGCCGGACAATCGGTGCTGGTCAGCTGCTGCAGCCTAACCAGCAAGAGCTGAAGCAGGGTGAGGCATCGCCTCACTTGGGAAGCACAAGGGGGAATGGAATCCCTTTTCCTAGCCAGGGGAACTGAGACACACAACACCTGGAAAATCAGGTAACTCCCACCTCAATACCGCACTTTAAGCAAACGGGCACACCAGAAGACTATATCCCTCACCTGGCCGGGAGGGTCCCATGCCCACAGAGCCTCCCTCATTGCTAACACAGCAGTCTGTGGCGATCTAACCGCAAGGCAGCAGCGAGGCTGGGGGAGGGGCGCCCACCATTGCTGAGGCTTAAGTAGGTAAACAAAGCTGCTGGGAAGCTCAAACTGGGTGGAGCGCACAGCAGCTCAAGGAAACCTGCCTGTCTCTGTAGACTCCACCTCTGGGGACAGGGCACAGCTAAAAAA